>NC_081416.1:78298481-78508153 GCF_949786415.1 Peromyscus eremicus | reverse complement strand
CCCTCAGAACATCCTAGACTTTAAAGATAATTTGCAGCTTCAAACACTCTGTATTGTCAAAACCTAAGGCATTTTTTAAAAGGCATATTGTAGCTAGAGTTTTCCTGCGTGGCCCACGGTCAGGGCAGATCTCTCTCACCCGCCAGTCCCACAGCCGCTTAGACCCGACCAAGTAAACACAGAGACTTATATTGGTTACAAACTGTATGGCCGTGGCAGGCTTCTTGCTAACTGTTCTTATATCTTAAATTAATCCATTTCTATAAATCTATACCTTGCCACATGGCTTGCGGCTTACCAGTACTTTACATCTTCCTTGGCCTGATGGCAGCTGGCAGTGTCTCCCTCACCCAGCTTCCTGTTCTCTCAATTCTCCTCTCTGTTAGTCCCGCCTATACTTCCTGCCTGGCCACTGGCCAATCAGTGATTTATTTATTGACCAATCAGCAACACATTTGACATACAGACCATGCCACAGCAGCATATTTCAAATATTACAGCAAAATACTGGAGGTACACCTAGGCTTCAGCACTGGAGTCTTTGGGGAACGTTTACGATCCAAACTGTAGAAGCACAGTAACTCAGCTCTAACCTTGGTGATGCTTGTGGGGCATTCCACACATTCTTGGTTGAGGGTAATGTTGAATCATAACTTTAAAAAGGGCAAATAACCTTGGTCTCTTTTTGCTTCTTAAAAAAATCTTATTTTTTCCCTTGTTGGCATCTGCCTAGGTGACAGCCACATACCCTTTCACTCTAAGCTGTTTCTCACATTGAAGTGAGCAAACATTCTCAAGTCACCAGACACACTTTGACTTTGATGTGCCCTGAGTTGACCCCTGCTGACCCCTGCCTTGGAAACCAGAGCCCATCAGGATGTTTACATGTGTAAACAGTGTAGACAGTCTTGAGAGGCTGGTGTCCAGTCATTTTTCCTTCCATGTTCATAATGACAAGTGACATCCTATGTGTACTTGGGGGTAACTGTCCCCAGTAAGTGGAAGAGTACTTCAGAGTATATTTACCCAGATATGTGTCCTGACATTCTGTTTTTGAGAAGCACTGAGTACATTTGTTTTATGATTTAAATGCATATTTATACTTAGAGGTGTCTTTTAAGGAGATCGGCAGCATTTGTTACTTTTCTCACTGCGGTGATGACCAAAGCAACTTAATGAAACACCCGACCAAAGCAACATATGAAAACTTTATTTTGTCTCACTGTTTGTGGGTACAGTCCGTCATGATGGGGGATGACATAATGGCCGACCTGCTGTAGCTGTGGTCTCAGGAGTATGAGGCGGCTGGTCACGTTTTATCTGTAGTCAGGAAGCAGCAAGAGATGAATGCTGGCACTCGGCTCATTTTCTCCTTTTTGCTCAGTCCAGGGCTCCAGCTGCTTATACTTGGGGTGAATCTCCCCGCTTCCATGAACTCAATCTAGACAGTCCCTCACAGAGGTTTGTCTCCTACACGGTTCTAGATCCTGTCAGATCGATGGTCACTTTGACTGTCATACTCACCGAGGGAGCAGGAAGGCGTGGTAGATGTGAGGAGGGGGCTAGCTAGCTCCAGGGCAGGTAGATGGAGAGCCTGACGAGCATGTGCAGGGTCCTGGGGCCAATCTTAGCAGTGCAGAAGGACACCAGGAGGAACTTACAGCCCCTCTGCAGCCAGGCTTCTGCACTGAGCTCCGTTCTCTTCAGTTCTAAGGGTGATTCTTTCCTCACAGTGTTGAGTGGCAGCAGAATACAGCTTATTTAAAATTCCAGTTTATTAGATAACCGCCCTGGGAGATTCTACGGAAAGTAGGTTGGCAAAATCAGGCTTTTGTGGAGAATCAATGTTAACTATGTCCTAAAAGTCACTGGCTACTTTGGTCACCTTAAAAGGCAAATTGTTCTCATTCCCAGCCTTCAAACAAAGCTCAGGATCTAGGGTTCTGCCATCCCCATCCCTAGGACTCCATGCAGAGGATTAGCTGGCTTACCAAAGGCACCAGGTGTCTGATATATGTCCTCCCGCACCCTTCCTTTATTAAAGCTATTTTATTTGTATATATCCAATGCGCAACTTGCCCGGAGAGTCCCCCATTCCTTCTCTTTTATTTTACTTTGCTTTTCAGTCAGTGAGAAATGAAGCTGGCCCTGTGGGAAACTGGCTTGATCTCTTAGACAATAAAAGGCAAGGGTATATGGGCAGAGAGTGACCAGAGGAAGGTCACAGTGTTTTACCATACTCAAGTGGCTCTGGGGAGAGAGACTGAGATTCTGTCTTAAGGATATATTCCCTGTGTCCTTAAGACTATGGGCCAGTCAGATGACATGGACTCTTAAGTCAACTGCTTGACTCTGAATATTTACTGTGCCACCTGCTGGCTGTGTGGCCTTGGGTAATTGTGTGTGACTCAGTTTACTTGTTTCTAATATGAAGGAATTAACTATATCCTTCATGAAGGGGTTACAAGGTTCAAATGAGTGACACATGGGAAGCTCTGGAACATAAATACTAGCAAGGCAGAGAAGGAGATGTGGACATTTTTAAAAAGGAGAAGCCAGCCACCTCTAGGCAGGAGTGCAGACAGGAGGGTGTTTCTGCCCATTGTGCTCCTTAGGCATGGAGATAATCTTTTCTCAAGCCCTCACTGGTTCCAGCTAGGGAGCTGTACTTACTAATATTGGGTGATTGTTTGAGTGATTGTCTGTGAACAGTGAGCAATGCGTGCATACGTCACATTCATGATGAGGACCCCCAGTGAAATCACACACATTCTCAAACCATCCTGGTTTAAACCCAGACTTCCACAGCAGTACCCAGAAGGATGGTTTGTCTACATGAGTAAGATCTTTTCTTAACTCTCCTTTTTCCCTTTTGTTACCTCTTGTCCCTGACATACTATTTACGAGGCTCAGGAGTTCTTCCAGAGCCAAGAAATGACTTAGTTTGTCTGAGTCGTCAGATTCTGCTACCATCAATCGTTTTTGAGTCTCTGATGGGCTTGCCTCACAGCAGATGGTTCGCATTCTCCCAGGCTTTCCCACCAGTGAGCACTCTCTCTTCAGGAATTCTTTCTGAGTCACACACCACACAGACAGCGGGAGCTGCCCTTGACTCTCTTTGCACAGCACCAACCTTTTGATAGCACGATCCTATTGACAGTGGAGAAAGATCTGGGAGGCAAGGAACAGTGAAAACAGCAAAGTTGCGTCACACTAGTCTTTGCCGAGCAGCTCCAGCAGCCAAACCCTCTGGGGTACTGCTGGAGGTGGGGCCAGATTAAATGAAGTCATCATTGCTTAGTTTTCCATATGAGAATGGGATCTGCCAAATTCTTTTTCAAAAGGAAAATAACATGTTCTCCTGAGTGTAAAGCCACCACCTGAACCTGAAGTAGAGCTGGAGTGTAAACATCCTCATCAGCTTTGCGAAGAGGTCAAATCATTGGTAACCTCATTGGCTCTTTATGAGCGAACGCCATGAGTTTATCATCGTATTCTCAGCCATTGAAAATTCACATAACTGCGGAAGGCTTTGGTGGCTGCACTGCATGGCTGCTTCAGCAGGCTTTTGCTACTGTCTCTCAAATGCAAGCTTCCCTGGGTTCCCCTTGGACTTTGCATTGTGAGTGATCTCCTCTTTCTCTGTTTTGTTCTGTCTCTCCCTCTTTCTTTCTGATAGAAGCAATCACCTGTGGGTGTTATTATGAGAAGAGACACAGCACACTTTTAATTCTGAGCTATTTTGTTTTCCTTATCCACCATCTTATAGGCCCATGCTGCTCTCCTAAGTGTCCTGGTCTGCAGCTTACCTAAGGATACCTTTCCTAGCAGGGCATCTGAGGAATGGATGGCTTCCCAAGCTTGGCATTTATCTGTTCTGTCATCAGCAACCTGCTTTAAGGAATTGTCTAAGACTGTGATTTACTTACCACAACCATCCTTGAAAAATAGCCCCCTTTTGGCTGTTAACGTAATAATTACTCACGATAGGAAATTTAGAAAACAGCTAAAACACAGAGAGAAAGATTGCATTTTTCTACACCTGCTGCCCCCAGGGCCTTTTTTTTTCTGAGCATGTGCATTCATATGTGTTTGATGATCGTGTTAGCTCAAATTTGGGATTATGTCTTATTAAAGTTTACAATTCCTTTGTTTTTGATCTGGTGTTGGGGATTGAACCTAGGATCTTGTATGTGTGAAGCAGGGGATCATCTCGCCCACACTGAGTTATGCTCCTGCCCCTGTGTATGCTGATACTTTGCTTTCTTGTGCTGGGCATTGAACCCAGGGTTTTATATGCACCAGGCAAGTGGTAGTCCACTGACTACACCCTTGAGCCACCTCTGTTTATTTCTAATTAAACAGACCATTTGCATATTCTTGTGTATCTGAATTTCCCATTACTACAGGAGCTTTTATTTATTTATTTTACTATACCCTAATGGTACAAAATGTACTTTGTATAATTACCTAGAATAAATGCACACGTGTTTATAAAACAGTTTCGTGAAACCACTTACTCTTACTATATCCAGTGTATTCTTAAATATTTTACTCTCTATTCTATTTAAAAAGCTGGCCATGACTCTCTAAATTGCTTTTATGACTCACTAATGATTTGTGACCCACAGTTGGAACACTACTCCATTAGCACATGAATTTTATTGGCAGTGTCGTGTTTATAATATGATATGGGTCTAGTGGGCTGCATTTAACTGGCTTCATGCAAATGGACATTTGAATTGCTTTCAGTGTTAGAACAAACATTACAGTGAGCAAACGCATACAGAACACACCTATTCATGTATGTACACACGTATGTGTATTTCCTCCCTTTTCCTCGTTCTCTTTCGGTCTCTCTCCCTCCCTTCCTCCTTTTTTTCCCTTGTTTTCACATTGCAGAGTTCAGGCTGGCCTGGAACTCAGGATCTTCTTTCTTAAGTTTCCAAATGTTGGAGTCACAAGTCAGTGCCACCATGCTCCCTCTCCCCCCACGTATACTCATGCACACCCAACCCTACATAAACACCTGTACTTCCTGGACATACATTACAGAATCAAAACTTGGACATTCAAAATGATTTAAAGGCTTTTTGATTTATCTTACTATATTTCTCTGCAGGAAGCTTGTATAGATTTGTTCACTCTTGCCAGTTGTGAGTTGGGGATGTCCTGTTCTCCTTGCTCTTACATGTAGAAACTGTGTTCTTTTAGTTAATTTAGAATCTCAGTTACAATGAGAATTTTTGGCATTACTCAGCAGTGTTCTGCCTGATCTCCTATGAGAATTGCTACTGTGTCTAAAAGCCCTGTGTTAATAGCTCAGGCTACATGCCTTGCAGGAGAGATTGATATCCCAGGTCATATGCCCTGCAGGAGAGGTTAATATCCAAGGTCATATGCCCTACAGGAGTGGGTGATATCCCAGGTCACATGCTCTGCAGGAGAGGTTGATATCCCAGGTTACATGCCCTGCAGGAGAGGTTGATATCCCAGAAATCCAACATGAATCTTCAAAGGTCTTATTAATTAAAAAAAAAAAAAACACAGCCAGATATTGGGGTGAAAGCTGAAAGATCAGAGAAGCAGAACAAGCCACAGCCAGCCTTACCTCACCAACTCCTGTTTCCATTAATCCCCAGACTGAAAGCCTCTGAGTCCTCACCCCTGAGGGTCTCAGTTGAACTGCTTTAGCCCCTAGCTTATTTCTACGAAATCCTCAGTCTAAAGAGAGGGACTTCCTGTTTCCTCATGCCTTATATACTTTTTTCTGCCCTGCTATCTTACTTCCTGGGATTAAAGGCGTGTGTGCTTCACAAACAAAGGCAGGAGATCTCAAGTGTTGGAATTAATGGTGTGTGCCACCACTCCTGGCTCTGTTCCCAGTGTGGCCTTGAACCCACAGAGTCTCCCAAGTGATGGAATTAAGGGTGTGTGCCATCACTGTCTGGCCTCTATGTCTAATCTAGTGGCTAGCTCTGTCCTCTGATCCCTAGATAAGTTTTATTGGGGTGCACAATATATCATCACACAGACCACATGCCCTGCAGGAGAGGTTGATATCCCAGGCCACATGCCCTGCAGGAAAGGTTGATAACCCATGCCACATTCCCTGCAGGAGAGGTTGATATCACAGATCACATGCCCTGCAGGAAAGGTTGATATCCCAGGCTGCATGCCCTGCAAGAGAGGTTGATATCTCAAGCTTCATGCTCTGCAGGAGATGTTGGACATTTACAATTCCCATGAATGCCACCAAGAAGAAATGCATAAAAAAAAAAACAAAACCCTTCTTGATGCTTTGTAGATCTCTGTCTTCTATTCTCAGTGTCCAAGATTCAGGGATTCTGTCAGGTGCATGGGTTTCAGTAACTATATGCAGCACAATTTTCAGGACCTGTTTCATTTCCAATACTCAGACACTTCATCCGTTTGCTTCTGTTATTGGATGTCCCTGAATTTGAGCTGGTGTGCACTTGTCACTCAGTATTCAGTTTGCAAAGTCTCAGTTGTCCAGCAAAAGAGACATGCACAATTTACATTGTACTTTTGCTGTATTTTTATTACGCAATTATTTATTTAACTTGTGTGTGTGTGTGTGTGTGTGTGTGAGCGTGCATGTGTTTGTGTATGTGCCCATGGGATAGCATGCATGTGGAAGTCCCAATGACTTTGGGAGCTGGTTCTTTCCTTCTACTATATGTGTCTCAGAGATTGAACTCAGGTTGTCTTGCTTGGAGGCAGGTACCGTCTTGCTGTTCCCCATTTTACTTTTAATGACAAAGACTGCCAGATGTTGAATCACCGAATGCTGTTTCTTATGATGATGATATTCTGAGAACAGAGGGAAATTTCAGTAGGAATGGTAGAAGGTAGAAGCCAGGGCAGAGCCAGGCTTTGGAGAGGCATGGCTGTGGTACTTAGGTGTAAAGAATCATGGAATCAGCGAGTGCCTGAGGGACAGCAGCTTAAGTCTTCTTAAGTAAATTATGACGTATCTCCAGCAGATTTTCAAGGCAGTTGTTGAAAAGGATGAGTCAGGCTGGGCGGTGGTGGCGCACGCCTTTAATCCCAGCACTCGGGAGGCAGAGCCAGGCGGATCTCTGTGAGTTCGAGGCCAGCCTGGTCTCCAAAGCGAGTTCCAGGAAAGGCGCAAAGCTACACAGAGAAACTCTGTCTCGAAAAAAAAAAAAAAAAAAAAGGATGAGTCAGCAGTATGTAGATAGACATGGACCAGTGTCTGAAACTTCCTTTTGAGAAGAGCAAAGGAAAGCATGGTGTGTGGCATGAATTCGTTTCACCTTGAACTACCCACACAAACACATCTATGTTTATAGTATTTCAGTTAACAATGAATAGTGGGGAAAATGAAGGTTAGTGTGTACCTAAATATTTTAGGAAATTTTCCACCAGGAAAGACTCAACCACTTAATAGTTGATGATGTCTTGTTCTTAGTGAAGAAATTCGGGGCTGGTGATGAGGTTCAGTAGCAGAGCCTGCCCTTGGCCTGCTCGAGGTCCTGTCCTGGATTCTCTGCAGTGCAGAAAACAAAGCCAGCAGCAAATGGAAGAGTTTTGAACTGAGTTTTCATGGGACGGAGGAAATCCATATGTAGATGCTTGGAAAGAGGGAGTGCTACCTCCCAGATGGTGCGGGTGTCGTCCCTTTCACCTGCTTCCAAGCCTGTTTACACACAAAGGGGCCCCATGTCCTTCAGTCAAAAACAGTCCATTCACAAGGACCTCTTGAAATGAGGAGGTGAACATACTGGGGTACCTTATGACTAGAATTATGAACAATGTCTAGGGTTACTGATCACCCGAGTGTATTATGGAAGAATAAAACATGTCCCAACACCCACGCACACATACGTTCATCCTTGCTCACACTTCATAGTCCTAGAGTCAGGGTTGCCACTTCTTCAGAACACAGAGTGCTACATCACACAGAGAGCCGAGGATGGGCGATTTGGCGTAGCTTGGGGGCTCACATGCTTTATCACCCAAGTTTTACCCTAGTCTTTTATTATGGTTGTGTTTACAGTTGGTGTATAGTCAGGTTTTAAAGTTGGGTTTGTTGATTCCCCGCTGTATGACTGTGTGCTAGTGGCTGGGATTTCCTTGTACCATCTCACAAACAAAGCAGGACACACAATACCTTTGCTTGACAGTTGTTAATTGGATTAAGTAAAATATAACATAGAAGGAGCCTTAGCTGATAGCAGCCCCTTGGTCCCATTGAATTGAATTCTGTTTCTCATGATGATGATGATGTTCTGGAAAAAGAGGAAAGAATAGAAGGAGGTCCTAGAAGGTAGAACCCTGGGAGAGTCACAGTGTCAGGAAGACAGGGGCTATGCAAACTAAGTACCTAGAAGTCTCTAGCATGCATTTTCTTTTGTCTCATGTTTCTCATTTATGTCCATGAGAAGCCCTCTGATGTGCCCTTTCCTTCTCCGTCGCTATGATAGACCTGACACGAGAACGTAGTGGAGGAAGGATTTGTTTTGGCTCATGTTTGTGGTGGAGGAGCAGCTCTGTTCACATCGTGACAGACAGGAAGCAGAGAGAATGAGGTGGAAAGAGACCAGGGATAAAACACCCCTGAAGACCTGCCCAGGGTGACTTACTTCCTCCCATTGGGCTCTTCTTTCTCAAGTTTCCACAGTCTTCCAAAATGATGTCATCAGCTTGGGACAAAGCACACAAATTATGAGACATGGGAGGCATTACACTTTTGAAGGATAATACTTTTAAACATTTTTAGTCCTCTGAAAATTTGGGGCACATCAAAGAAGAGTTTGGAGATGTGGGACGCCACTCAGGACTCAGGCTAGGGGCAGTAAGCAAAGAACCCAAAAAGCGAGTTTCTTCTTCAGAAAGAAATGAGGTACAGTGCTTAGAAAATGACCCCAGGCGTAGGGCATGAAAAATCCTCTTGTTCGGTATTTGTGCATGTGTACATGTGCATGTGTGTGTGTGTCTGTTCATGTGTGTGTACACCTGTGTGTGGAGGGAGGACAGAGATCAACCTCAGATGTTGTTTTTCAGGAGTTGACCACCTTATTTCTTGGAACAGAGTCTCTAATTGGAACCTTAACTCACCAAGTAGTTTAGGCTGGCTAGCCACAAGCCCCAGGGATCACCTGCCTCCCTAGTGATGGGGTTATAAGCACTCACCATCATGCTTGGCTTTTTAAAAACTATGTTTTGGAGCTCTGAGTGGAGATCTTCATACTGTGCCACAAACACTTACTGACCAGGCCATTTTTCTAGCCTTCTTGTTCAAAATTTGTCTATTGAATCCTCTGGAATACCAGCTTTGCTGTAAATACCATAGCACAATCTTATCATTCTGGGTCAGGAGGTGGGGGAAGTCTCTGGAAAAGAAGCCAGTTCCATGCCAGGTGAACCTGGTCCCCACCCTCTTCTGTGGTATAGTGAACTTGAATAATATCACCCAGGCAGGCAGAAAAGCAAGAAAGAGCACTTATCTTTCCGGGATTTCAAACCCAAAGACAGATTCCCAAGTACAAATTAGTGATGCCTTGTGTTGTAAAAGACTCGAATCCTCTGATTTTCCACTTATTTCCTCCCTCTCCTTGTTGTCATGGGGACTTCTTTTCCCTGACTTATTACATCTTGCTCTTCAGGAAAAAAAATTATTGCTTCGGGACCCTCGGGTCTCACGTGGGACATTTTTCACTGCTCATGGTATAATACACAGAGGTAATTTCTTTCAAATGATTTTTGCTTGAAGTGGTTTTCAATGAATTGAGAAGGGTAAGGATGTGAATGGAGCACAGAGTCCCTGGCGTTGGGTCCAGGTACAGAGCATTAAATGTGGATTGTACGATTGTCTCCATGGCACATGACTAGACAGCAATCAGAAGGGAACAGGAAGAAGGGAGAGGCATTATGTATCGCTCTCATCGCTCCAGTCTCCCCCTGATAACCTTGGAAAGTTTTATTCTATTTCTGAGACTGGATGTTTTAGTCAAGAGGGAATAGTTACTCCTTCCCAGAAGTGAAGATTAGTTGAAGCGCTCGGGAACTGGTTGGACAAAGCAGCCTCCACGACAGCATGGCGGAGTGGTAAGTTAGGTCTTCGCTCACTTCCCAGCAGCCTCAGAGTCATGTCTGTCTTCAGTGTCCTGTGCAGTTCTTATACACACACCATTTTATTTCCTGTTGACAACTTAAGCCCCCAAACTAAGAAATTTGATTCTGGAACAGTTTCAGGGGATGTTTTCTTGTAACATTTTCTCCTTCCTTCCATGTTTAGATTGGAGGGTCTTCTTGACCACTTTTGGTATCTATGATTTGCCAGCCATCATAGAACTCAGAAAAGTCTCCCAAACTTACAGGTAATGTTTAGTACAGCGAGGCTGGATGCTTTAAAATCAGCAAAAGGAAAAGACCCACAGAGAAGAATCCAGAAGTGTGTATCTTGGGACTACACATCTGAGTTTCCAGGTAGGCCTTCTCCATGGAGCCTAGGGAAACCACCCAGCACCAGTGATAGCACAAACCATCTCAAGAAGTTGCCTGGGGCTCAGTGTCCAGGAGTTTTTAAGGGCACTTTCCCATAAGCCTGGTGTGCCAAGTGACCGACTTTAGCTACTTTTCCCTTTGGCCTTTTCCCCTTAGAACAAGCAATATGGTGTTCCCCCAAACTGCAGGCTAACACAGACAGCTCTTCACTATAGGGCCCATATTGTCATGTTTTTTGGTGTGGCCTAAGTTCTTAGTGACATAGAGAACTATCCTGAGGCAAGATATTTCAAGGGCTCCCAGGGAACACTGCTACCTGGCCACAGAACAGCCCTTTCTTCAGAATGTGCAGGCTTGGGTACCCCAGGTCTTCTAAGCAATCCTTTTAGCCCAGTTCCAAACAACACACAAGGGAGCTCAGGCAGGCACAGGCTGCTAGAAAAAGAGATGGTTCCTCCTATTCTGGGCAATCTAAAGCATTGCATGAGAGTGATGGAGGGCTTACATTTCTCCATTGCCCTGTAGTGAGCCAACAGCTTTGTTGGAATATACCTCGGGAGGATCAGCTTTTCCATGATTTGTGCAAAGGAGCCGTTTCTTGAGGTTGTGTTCTTCTGTGGCTCTTGCTCATCTCAGATTAGAGGAAAAACATTACAGACTCATAGGATGTGGCTAGCAGTGGTCAGACAGCTGTTTCAGCCAGAGCACCTGGGTCAAGCTCTAGCCTTCCACTTTGGAAACATGATTTCAGAAGGTGTGTGTGTGTGTGTGTGTGTGTGTGTGTGTGTGTGTGTGTGTTGCATGTGATGAGTCGAACACTCAATCTTCTTCATTCTAGGCAATCTCTTCACCACTGAGCTACACCCCTATCCCTGAAGAAAATATTCTAAAATAAATGAGTACTTTCTTCCTTTCACCCCTTTTCTTCACCCCCAAATCTTGATTTCCAGAAGAACATGACGGAAAATTGCCCAGTGTCTAGAGGCAGTCCACACTGAAGTCTGCTGATAGGGTCCGCGTAGATAGATTGCTGTTTCCATCATGACTGGCTCATTTGGTGAGCCTTGTGGATGTGCAGCTCTCAGGCTGACCCCTGTGGCTCTGCTACTGAACAATAGGAAGGAAGTGCATGATTATTTTCATGCTAACAAGCACTGTAGAAAATCGAGCTCTTCCTATTCTGGTGATTCACAGTGACACCCATGACCTCTAGCAGGCATTCTGGGTGCTACTATGGATGGCCAGAGTCAGCGTGACCCTGTGTATCTCTCTACATCCTGAAGAATCCTCAGGAAGTAGAGATTAGCAGTACTCTTCAAGCACAGCATTGGGCACTACAAATATGAGAAACATCACAGTGTTTGAAGGGGGCAATTATATTTCTGGCAGTAGGTAGCTCTGCATGGATTTTGAGAAACCTATAATTTCATTGATGACCTTGTCCCTGCTATTTCCTGGCTATGTGATGAGAGATGTCATAATTTATTGGTCCTTCTGTCATTGGGTGGTTATGCATCATTGCTTATAGTTTATCTGAATAATCTTGCCTTCAAAAAATCTCAGTTCTGGGTAAATTGGACTTGGTCCTTAGTCTCTTTAGCATCTTGATAGAGGGTGGTAAGGTCATCATCAGGCCTCATCATGACTCATCATGTTTTGCAGGGTATCAAGTGAGATTCTGTAAAAAACTTTTCTAATTCCTGTTGTTTGGACCAGGCTGACCCCACCCCAAGTTTCATGGATGACAGGAGACTCAAGCCAGTTACCACAAAATCTGCAATTAGCTAAGAGATGGGAGTGATAGGTATGACGCCTAAGCTGAGCCAATGAAACTCTGCCTTAGAACCATTACTGAGTCTAGTGGGCAAACAGTATTTCCTTTCTTTCACATCAGTGTGCTTTTTTTTTTTTTTTTTTTTTTTTCGAGACAGGGTTTCTCTGTGTAGCTTTGCGCCTCTCCTGGAACTCACTTGGTAGCCCAGGCTGGCCTTGAACTCACAGAGATTCGCCTGGCTCTGCCTCCCGAGTGCTGGGATTAAAGGCGTGCGCCACCACCGCCCGGCTCAGTGTGCTGTTTTAAAATCAGTCCTAGACCACTATCTCCCAAGTAAGAGATACGAGCAAGATATGGATTCCTCCTGGTTTTGAGCCCTGGATGCAGCTTTGCTGGAAACCACTAAATGATGTTAGAGTTCCCAGTTAGTTCTCAATGAACAGGAGAGGCCTGGCACTTCCCATCCCCCGTTGTTTATACTCTTCTGAGTCTGGTTCCCAAACAGGCCCAGGGGATATTACCATCTGACCCATGAAAGGTTTCTATGTCTTTATAAGTCTTAATTACCTCAAAAAAAAAAAAAAAAAAAAAAAAAAAAAGGTTTTCCCACAAGGTCTGAGCAAGTGTCTTAGTTTCCTTTGTATAAAATATCCTGAAAAAAGCACCTTAAGGGAAGAGAGGGTTTATTGCAGCCTACAGTTCAAGGTTACAGTCCATCATCACAGAGGGACCTCAAGACAGCTATATATTTTTAAAAATGAAAAGTGAGCATTCATCACTCTCTGCTTCCTGGCCACAGATGCCAGATATGTAGCCCAGGCTCTTGGCCCAGAGAATGTTGAATAGTTCTTTCCACCTCAGTAAACCTAATCAAGATCATCCCTCAGTAAGCATGCCCAGAGGCTCATTTCTCAGATAATCTTAGATCTCATCAAGTTGACAATTAAGATTAATAATCATAGCAGGGAAGCTAAAGTTTCTGTTTTGTTTTTTTTTCGAAACAAAGTCTTTTTACATATTCCAAGATGGCCTTGAACTGAGTCCTCCTGCCCCAGACTCCCAAATGCTGGGACAGGAATGTGCCACCATGCCTGGGTCATTGGGATATTGACACAAGACAATATAGGAAGAACATGTCTGAGGCCATGACCTCTGTCTGCCATGGTGTCCCTGAAGAATGACCTGCTCCTTAAATGCATGTGGATCATTTGAAAACAAGCCATGTTCCATTGAAGATATGTATTAATATCTGCAAGGTGGAGCGCATAGTGTGGCTGTGAAGATTGCGTGCCATATAGCACATATAAAATTCCTGGCAGCCACTGGATGCTTCGTAAATGTTCTCAGATTTCCTAGAATCTGTAAGATGCACTTTGATGCATGTAATTACTAAGAATAAAACATTGCTAATTAGACCATGACACTACTGTTGCTTTAGAATTTTGTATTCACTGAAAGGGCATTCTTATCCTTAGATATCCATCTTCCATTAGTCCTGTATATTCATCTATCAGAAAAAAGGAAATCGGTCCAAGAATGCCTAAAATTTCAAGAGATTGACACAGAGCACCCCAGTTCCCAATGTGTCCCTCTCCTCAGGCTCCCTAGTATTATCAAACTAAGGTGCATCAAGGATGTGGATCTGGCATTATTCCTGGTGTACTCCATTATTGTCCCCAGAATCTTCTTCCAAGAAGTTGTTGGTTTTGGGGCTCCTGCTACACTGCCTGGCCAGTGGTTATTATGTGACCCATCCTGATTTCAGATAGATTAAATTATGGACAAAACAAGATTGATGAAATGTGTCAGTTTTATCTTGTCCCTGTGCTGGTACTGGAGTGGTAAAAATGGCCTACCTGTATCTCATGCAGTAGACTGTGAGGACCATGCTTAGATGGCCAGGTTTCATGCCCTGATGTGCATGAATTTTTTCCGTGCTCACAGTATTCCAAGCATTCCAAGGCTGTGCATTGATGCCAACCAAACCAACTCTTATCCCATCACTGATGATAACATAAGCCAGATACCCTCCTTTCTCTTTCTTTTCTGAGTAGCCAAAGTTTGTTCCTAGCTTGGAGCCCTGGCCCTTGTTCTCCCGTTTGTTAGTGGCTTGTAAACAACACTTGGTGGTCTTCCTTTGGGGAGGTGAAGAGTGGGCATTTGGCTGCTCAGTGACCGGGAGTGGACGCAACAGATGCTTTCAGATGAGTGGGGTCAGGTGGTGAAAAATGATCATCATGCTGAGGACAGACACTAATATAACTCCAAGAGCCTTCTTGAAAACCTTCCCATCATCAGCTCTTTCCCTCAGCTCTGCCCATCAACCCTTTGTCAATCTTTCCTCATACCTGATGTCTGCATAGATATCAGAACAATGCTCAGCCACAGGCCACAGCCTGTCTGCCTCTAGATCAGGTTCCCTATGTCACATCACTTGATCTTTTCCTTTGTAGGGCTTGCCACTATATAATCTTGACTCTGTTGCTCATCTGTGTCCTTGTTTTTACTTGGGCCGTCTCACTGGTACATATCCACTATGAGAACAAGAAAGTTGGCTGTCTTGTTTTCTGCTGTATCCTCAGCTTCTGGGGCAGAACTGTGTGCTGACTACATATTCATCCCATGCATGCATGAGTAAAGATGATCCAACTGTCTACTAATTACCCTCTACCTCTAGTTGGACTGGTAGCAACATCTACCCATGATCATATATTTGAGTTTTATTTTTATTTTGGGGGAATGGTACTATTTTCAAAAAATCCAAACACAAAAAGAAAAGAGGAAGTGCTGTGGACATCGCTCTGTATAAATAAAATGCTGATTGGCCAGTAGTCAGGCAGGAAGTATAGGCAGGACAAGCAGAGAAGAGAATTGTGGGAAGAGGAAGGCTGAGTCAGGAGACGCCAGCCCGTCGTCCAGGGAGCAGCATGTAACAGGCACACAGGTAAAGCCACAGAACATGTGACAACATCTAGATTAACAGAAATGGGCTGAGTTTAAGTGTAAGAACTAGTTAGTTGTAGGCCTGAGCTAATGGCTAAGCAGTTTTAAATAATATTAGCCTGTATATGTTTATTTGGGTCTGAGTGGAAACGCAAGGATGCAGGAGCCGGGTGGACACAGGAAAACTTCAACTATAGAATGGCACTATTTTAAAAAAATTCCAAAGACTGGCTAGTAGTAAGTCAGCTGTCACCATGACTCTGCGATTGCTGTTTCTATTTCTAAGGATCAGTGACACTATTCATCTGAGTCAAAGTGAATTGGATGGATGATGTCTTAAGCTGATTGTTTCCTGAAAGTGCCTTGCAGAGCAAGGCTCCATGCACATCACCATCACCTGTCTGTTTGGGATGGTGACCCATGGGGGACATTATGATGTTGGTTATTGAAAGATGTCCATTCCACTTAAGGTGTCTTTGAGAATTTAGGTTGGGTTCACAGGTTTTGATTACATGAAGAAAAAAACACTGTTCTGACACCGGCATTTCCTAGAGTTTAAAGTGATTAAAGACATGGCAGTTCCTGAATGCTTCCTTCAGACAGGTATACAGGAGGCGACCCAGGGAGACTCCTTAACCAATGCTCACAATGCCTTCAGAGCAAGGGCTCATTTTTGTTTGTAGATACATGTATTTGCCAGTTCTGAACAGACCTTGGTGGAAGGCACAGTCCAAAGTCTCAGGGTCCAAGTGGCCTCCTTTTCAAGATGGTGAGTTGACCTGGTCAGAGCAGGTAGAATTAGAACTCTAGATAACAGGCCTGACTTGATGGAGAGGATTCCTGATCTTGCAGGGGCTTATTCAAACCCTTGAGAAGTTTAACATTGGCAACTGTTCCTTTCCTTTCCCCTCACCAACCTCAACATCCTACAGGGGAATCTCTGTAAATCTGTCTGATGCTTGTGAGGAGACTAGGGTGTGCCCTAGCAAAGACTGGAGTCAATCTTCTCCCTGTCCTCCAACTGACCTTGCTGAATGTCCGGTGAGGGGTGTCCACTGCCTCACCATCATTTCTCTTTGAATCTGCTTGCTAAGGAGCATGGGAGAACAAGGATGTGGACGATACAGATATTGGACAGTGGAGGACTTTCCTTTTCTGAACTTTTATTTATAGTTTTCTCTAGAATCTATCACTATTACATTCTAAAATTATATTGTACACAGTTGTGTGTCTATGTGTGTGTACTTTTGCAGGAAGTAATGTAGTTGGAGGAGCTTTCCTTCTTTACTCATTTGTCCTCTTTTTTTTTCCTGTGTAGGACTTTAGCAAATGTTGCAAAATCCATTATATGCAGACATCTTTTCTGTCCCATTTTGCATTTGAAAATCAGAGATGGATCATAAATTGTTTTTTTTATTACTTTAAATGATGTATTCCTCAGTCTTTTTTTGGTTTTGTTTTGTTTTTGTATAAAGGAGTGCATTTACCTTGCCAAGATTTGATTTTGAGTACCAGCCCTGAATTTTCTTAAAGGATGTTTTTGGAGTAAAATAAAAGCTGGGCGGTGGGGGGGGGGGGCAGGGGATGGGTCTAGATCGGTAGGACTGTATGCAGCTGAACAAAGAACTTTGAGGTTTTTTGACATTGAACTTGCTTAAACTTTAGATACAGTAAGTTTGAAAAATAAAGAGGGGGCATTGTAGCATCCATGGAATGAAAGTGGAGACCATGATAGTCTAGAACACGGACAACAGTCTTTGCATGGGCACATTTAATAGATTCAAATGAATTCAATCTGTGCTTGGTGCTGCCCTGTGCTATGCACACCTCTTTGCTCTTGAGGAGTCTGTGGTATACAGTGAGGCATGACAAAGCTCAGAAATGCGCACTGTGGTGGAGGGTTCAGAAGCACGTGATGACAGATTGACCATCACTGAAACCAACTGCAGAAGATAATTTATTTGATCATATTACTGAAGAGTCCCCAGGGTTAGCTGTGGATGGTCAACCAGGTGCATCTGAGTGAGCAAATGCTTCCTCCCTCCACCAGCTCCGTCCCTCAGCTCTTGGCTCTCCTTTTCTTCATGCTGACTTCATTTATAGACGTTTTATCCACAGTACAGTGACGATGACTCCCCAGCAGCTTTGTGCATTCATCTGGCTAGCTTGAGTGTTGGGGATGGGCTGTCCTTCCTAATAATGTCACCCAAAGTCTCAGTGTGGATGCCTATGGATCCTATCCCTCGGAATCTACCATAGTGATCATGTAGTTCTTGGTCAGGTCTGAAACATCAGCAACCTCAGATTCAAGTCAGTGCATTAAGTCTTGTGGTAGATCCTATTAATTCCATCAAGAGAATATTGCAGAGTGCATGGTCCTCAGGGGAGAATGGGGTGATGTTTAATAGTTAGTAAATTATGAGCAAGCTGAAGCAATAGAAGTTTCTCATATTTCTTTACATTTTTTCTAAGAAATTAGACTTATATATACTCTTCAACTGATTTGTGTCAATTGGACTTACACTACTTGGTCGCTCAGCCTTCGAGAGTCTTGTGTCCTGTTGTTTCTGGAGCTGTGCTCTCTCTGTGCCCCTGTGCCTCCTGCTTTGCATTCCACGGCTCATGAGCTAATCCTTGACATCTGCTCTGTCGCTCTGTGTATGTGGTTGCTTCGCTGAATTCAGTTGTCACACATCCAAGGCTTGAATGGCAGTTCTTCACCTCTCACTTTGGCCAGTCTGACAAAGGTGTGCACCTTGAACTTGCTTCCTGTTGTGCTACATTTTCATCAGAAACCCTGTATATCAGCCACTCCATAAACCAGAACTCTGTTGGGTTTCTGAAAAGCACCTCATTGGAGGCACTAGGGAGTACCCAGTGGCCATGTCAACACTGCAAGTGTTAATCCTAGTGATTTACCTCAGGTCAGGGCATTCCTGGAGGACTTGGGTGTCTCATGGAGGCTGAAGCAACATAACATCCAGACGACCAGTGCACAGACACTATGGACTTTGACTGTTGCCTTTTGGTGCAACCTTAGGCAAGCTATTTAACATTTGAATTCCCAGTTTGCCGGTCCATAAAAATAGGGGCACAGTGCCTACTGCAGAGAGCTATGTGAAGCAAATGAGCTGTGCATGCAAAGTCTCAGAACAATGTGTTGCATAATCACTTTGAAACATGAGAAATTCATTTTGGGAACAAATCATGGTGTAATGGACTTAATTAGTTGGCCTACCTGAGTGGTAAGTTTGCTCAATGGCAGCCTTGTTGCATGTGTTGGATGTTTTCTTCATGGTTCTAGAGTGTGATGGTTTTTATCTGGCTCATCTCTGCTCGGTCTTACCCTCTGAGGTTTGAGTATCCTAAATCCTTTGTTCCTTACCTTTCCAAGCTCTTGATCACTCCCTAGCCCATTCTTCAGCTTCATCATTGTTCTTTTTCAGAAGACACTCCTGAAATTCACTAAGATGGCAGTTACCAAGCTCACCTCTCTTGTTCTTTATGCCTTACCTTAATTAATGTGCCTTATCATCAAGATAATTTAAAAAATCACTTGTATCTCAACCTAATAATAGGTTTTGTGATCAAGGGAGACCCCAAAAGACATAAGTTTTTGAGTTGTCCAGATTTAGACTAAATCTTTTTTATAGTCTCACTTTAAAATTTTATTTGTATTTATTTTTTTGAGAATTTCATATATGAGTGCTGTATTTACATCATTCCCCATCCTTATCCTCTCCCCAACTCCTTAACTGTCTCTATACTCAGTCAAGTCTATGGCCTCTTAATCTTTAATATTATTTATTAAATTATGTATAATTTATCAATATAACCTGCCCAGTTTATTCAGTGTTGCTCACATGTATTTAGGGATTTGCCTGAAGTTTGATTCTGCCAACCAATGTGACAATCACACTTGCTTTATGTGGAATGTAAAACTAAGAAACTCTTTGTATGAGTTGGGATAAGACCTAGCTAACTCTGTGTAGCAGAAATAGCTCAGATTATGGTAGCTCCAATAAGTACTAGTTTCTTTTTCTCAGTCAGGCCTGGTCCAAGATGGTTCCTAGCTTCTCCTTGACCATTAGAGAGTCTGGCTACTTTTAATGAATACTTCCTGCTGGGATTCCAGCCATAGACATTCACTTTAAGTGGAGAAGATAGAAAAGACAAAGAAGCGTACATTTCTTCTTTTTATTAAAGATTTTCCCCCCAGGAATCCCTGAGACACTTTTACCATTGAGCAGGACTCAACTAAATGAATAGTTGCAGGAGCTTCTGGGAAAGAGTATTGTCTGGAAAACCATGTACCCAGTAAAAATGAGGGCTCTAAATATTAAAGATGAAGAAGTAGGAATGGAAAGGTGAGGAAATGGGCATTGTAGCCATAAATTTGTTAGTGACAATTTGCAAGGGTCAAGGATTGAGCCATGTGTATGCCTTTGGCCAATGGCTGCCGTTTCTGAGATGGCTGGTTTCATCCCTTCTCTATCAGCCTTGCCAATGCTGCATTCTACATACCGACCTGCCAGCCAAGTGGTATCCACTGATGCAGCAGTTGCATGGTGGACACAGGGTAATGAACCACTTTATAATTGGATTTGAATCCTCCAGTCCAGGAGGGATTCTTCATGCTTCATACTGAAAACCTTATTAGAAGCCCACGACTGGGGAGATCACAGGCCCTAGGGATGTTGTTTCACTAAATGGGCATGTTGTTAAACTACCTTTGAAAATTTGTGTTTATACTTATAGGTTTGTGCTGCTCTCTGTCTTGGCCAGAGAAGCTTCTTTTTGCTTGAATAGTGGTTAATACATCACCAGCCAAAGTGCTGAGAATAAGTGATTTTCAGTGCCCAGCCATAGTTGGGTCATTTAGATTGACCTCTCCCTATCCAAGTCTCAGAGGACATCTTGGAAGAATGGGTGGAAAGAATGTAAGAGCCCAAGGATAGGCAGGAGCGCTGTGAAATGTTGACGTCTAGACATGACATGGCTGATGTGCACATCAGCTGTCAGCAGCTGTGGTTGCCTGCATAAGACTTGTACAAGATGAAGCCAGGCAAAACTCCAGCATGGATAGGGAAGGGGGCTTTGAGATTTCAACCCTAGAGGATAAGCTATTGGCAGTTCATGGCTGATGAAGGAGGGAGGAGTCATTTTTCTTTGGGGATTACATGATGGTAGGTTGCCTATGCCCCAGTGCATGGCCACATAGCCACTAAATCATGTTCAGCACTAATTATACTAAGTGGGATAATAGTAATAATTATAATAATAACAAAAAAAGGAAAGAAAATGCAGAGGGAGATGGCTTGAGTCTTGGGGATAGCTTGGGGGAGGTAGTATGGGGTGGAAAAGATCAAAATACATTATATACATTTGTGAAGTTTTCAAAGAATAAAAAATATTTTAGTAAGGAGCTTGTGAATGTATTTTAAAAGATGCAGAATTCTGAACTATGTTCTTTGCTTTTTTATGCACACTAAATAATTTCTTACTACCCTTTAATTCAGTTTTATTTAAGCAGAATTTATATTCAATAAGATCTACAAACTATGAGTGTTAATTTTGTGGAGGTTGATTAATGAACATAAAAATGTAACCACCACAACTATCAATGTATGTGACCTGCAGACTTTCACTTGTGTCCCCTGGTAGTCTTTATCCTATGCATCATGACATTTTATCTTTACCTCGTTTGCTCCCCTGTTGCTGTGATAAAATATTGACCAAAACCAGCTCTGGGAGAAAAGGGTTTATTTGGCTTCTGTGTTACAGCCCTTCATGAAGGGAAGCCAAGACAGAAGCTCAAGGCAGGAACCCAGAAGCAGAAACTGAAGGATAGGCCATGGAAGATCGCTCTTTATGGGCTTGCTCTTTCATGGCTTGCTCAGCCAGCTTCCCCATGCCATCCAGAACCACCTGCCTAGGGGCGGCACCACCTGTAGTAGGCTGGGCCCTCCCACATCAATCAATAATCAAGAGAATGACCACTGATTTTCTTACAGGCCAGTCTGATGGAGGCAGTTCAGCAATTGAGGTTCACCCTTCTCAGGTAACTCTAGTTTGTGTCCAGTTGACAAAACTTATCTAGCACACATAGCATAAAATTTCTTGTGTGTCATTAAATTTTGAAATTTATTAATGTGCATGTTTTTGGTAAAAATAAACTCTAGCATGTTCTAAAATAAATATCAATTCATGTACCATTAATATCCTCATATAATCTCTGTTACATCATGGGAAGTTCTTTTAAGATGTTATGTTTGGCAGATATTCAAATATAGTATCCTCTGTGCAGAGCAGTTTCCCTTCATTTTCTCTTGATGAAGTTATCCTGTAGTTCTTAAGATAGATCCTTGGTAAGTCCTCCCTACTGCCCATTAAGCTTGTTGTTCATGCCCTAGTGTTCTGCAGACTTACCTATTGATTCTCAGGTTATTATAAGCCTGCTCCATTGGACTGTGAGATGCTTAAGGTGGGGCTTATGTTTGCCCCTCATTGACTTACCGGTGCCTACAGCAATACTAGATTGTGGCAATGCTTGGCAAATGTTTTAGAGTGAATTCATTGAGCACTGTATGATGTTACAGTGTTCTGGCATGGTATAAAAGGTGTGTCAGTCAGGGAACACCACAGAGGGGACTTAGAGAAGGCTTTGCAGAGGTTGTCATCTGTACCTGCAGGGAATGTACTGAACACAGACTAGGATTCGAGCATCCCAAGAATAGCAGTTGGTGCCCACAAAAGCACGGCTATGTGTGTGGAGATGAAGTTTTTGGAAGTAAGAAGAGCTGAAAGTGATCAGAGTCTAAGTTGTGCAGCAGCAAGGAGAGGATCAAACGGAGAGTCAAAAGACAATATTAACCACTACAAAGAATCAGAAAGAAGTGATAGGGATTTGATAGTTGCCATGACAAAATACCCTCTTCCTTATTCCTGAGTACTAGTGATGGCTCTTCTCTCTTTAGATTTATGGTCATTAGAGACTATGAATATGACAGTTACATATTCCTGTGTGCTGTTGCAGAAGGCAGCAAGATGATTGGTGGTCAGCTTCATGAGCTGTGGACAGCACCCAATGCAGAGCTGAGCTGTGCTACTGTCCTCATATAGGTCAAGCCTCTTGGCTTTTCTCTTGGTATGGCATGTGACAGCTGAGGGCTCCCAGCTGAGATGACAGAATATTAATATGTCAAATGAATAAGCAGCAGCCACACTCACTGGTGGTGTGTGGAGTCTGGGCATCCCTTCCTCACTGATCGTCACAACTCTTATCAGGTAGATGTTATTGTTGCTCCTCCCACAGAGGAGGGAGCTGGCACTCGCAGAGGGGAATGAGTGACAGATCTGGATCAAGCCTGGGTCTCCCTGGTACCAGTGTTTGTATATGTAGCCTCCTCACTCTACTTCCAGAAAGCATTAGAAAGCTCTTGTGGACACTCTCAACACCCCTGCAGCACACTGGCATGGATACTCCTCAGTGGGAATCTAGCCCTGCAGAAATTTCATAGCTGGAATCTTGTCTGAGCATCTCAGTGACCCTGGGAGTAGGAGGAGGGAAGATTTTCGCTGGCTCGCTCTTCCCGAGTTTAAAAGGGCGCCGTCAGCTAAATGTGTCAGCTGGTGAGCAGGTGTGTGCATTTGAATGTTCAGACAATTGCACCTGTGAAAGCGAAGCAGTGGAATTCAGGGCTTCATCTTATTCTTCAAACCAATAGAAGTCTTTGCAGCCCCACTCGGTGGTGGTGGTCTTGGAATAACAGGTATTTTCTTACTAATATCACTTAACATTGTACTTCCCTAATGGTTGTCTGGGACATGGACAGTAGTAGGGGTATCTTGATGCATGTGAGAGCTGTGCTGGTCTCTCTCCTGTGCTGCTGGTTCCTGGCTGCACTTGGGTGGCATGATCACGAATGGCAGGGACATTTCTTTCTTAATGGCTGCATGCTGCTCCCCTCCCCCTTTGAAATGAGCCCATACCGTGCCCCATTAGCTGAAATTGACATGGTGGTTATTTTCAGTGCCATTTCTTTACAGAACTCTGTCTCACTGTGCAGTGCGAGCTGTTCCTCCTCTGCTAAGTGGAATGAAGGACCCCTGGGAAGGTGTAGTGGCAGCCTTTCAAAGGCTGCAAAGACCAGCTCCCCCCCCCCTGCTCCTGCCTTCCCAATCCTCCAACCCCCAACAACTCTGAGAGCATTACATGCTCCACAAACATTAAGCATTCCTCCCTCAATGCAGAATCCTCTGGAAATCTCTGAATCAAATAGCCCCATGATAAAAATGCATGAAGCAATATCCTTATTGGTAAACGTACATATCCAGCTGAGATACTGTACATGATAATGCAATTTTCTATGCAAAAAGGGTTTATCTCCATCCAAATATTATTCCATGTCATTATTCATTCTGGAAAGGTGATTGCTGTCCTAGGTTAACTGATTGAACCTAAGGAACCAAAGCTTCAAGCTTATCTTACTGGCTATTGCCCGACTCCTCATAAATTGCCAGTAGATTGGTAGGAATGTATAAATGTACACTCCATTAGGAAATATTAAAGTTTTTGTACTGGTTTAGAATAAAAACAGGATTAAAGGGAGCATTTCTAAGATTCAGTACAGCGTGAAATTGAAATCCTTTTTGGCATGTGAAATACACAATATGAATATTCTCCCTGTTTTCTGAGAGCTGGAGGATTATGAAGGCTGGACACACGATTGCAGAACTCACCTGTGGGTGCTGAAGCAGGAGAGGCAGGAAACTCAATTTCATGTTTCTCAAGTCTGTGCCCGTTCATTATCAGATTCTTTTTTTTTTTTTTTTTTTTAAAGATTTATTATTTTTACTTATTATGTATACAGTGTTCTGTCTGCATATACACCTGCAGGCCAGAAGAGGGCACCAGATTTCATTACGGATGGTAGTGAGCCACCATGTGGTTGCTGGGAATTGAACTCAGGACCTCTGGAAGAACAGGCAGTGCTCTTAACTGCTGAGCCATCTCTCCAGCCCCTCATTATCAGATTCTTAACAGTGGCAATGACAGCAGCAAGAAACATGTCTTAACAGTGTGTCAGACAGTGTTGTGTATGTTTGTCCATCTCGGGATAGATTTTTAAGAGTAATAAGAAGCCTGGGCAGTAGGGTCCCGGTGTTATGGTTTGAGTCTGAAATCTCCACAGGCTCATTTGTTAAAACCTAGGTCCCCAAAATTTTGGAGGTCGTGGAAACTTCAGGTGATGCAGCTTCGCTGGAGGAAGTGTCACTGTGAGTGATTCTTGGGGGTGTATTATTCCTGGATGATTCCTGCATTCCCTCTCTGCTTCCTCTACCGCACACTCCCACCATCATGATGTTCTGCTCAGAACGTATTTGAGGCCAAACAACCATAGACTTCACCACCTGTGATCATGATTCAGAGCATCCCTTACTTCTTTAAGTTGTGTCAGGTAATTGCCAACATTCGCCAGGGATACACTCAAGACTAACACACTTAATTTGAAATTCACATCTTACCTCTTCTGTGTGAATCCAGACAAGACAATATTCAATCTGTGCCACAATTTCCCATTTGTCAAAGTGAGTTAAGTGATACAATGTATATAACATCTTCAGACATGTAAGCAAATTCTCATTGGTTGGTTGTAATTTTTATTATTTTTTTCTGTTTTCTCTTCAGAGCACACCATGAGGTAGCCATTTATCTCATCTCATTTTACATGTGTTAAAACTAAGGCTAATCATGTAGAAATTGTTACTGCATGGGAGAAACGACATCACACATATGTTGTAGCTTGGTATCACTGTATAATGAAAAGCAATCATCATTTTATTATACACCTAGATTCTGTGGGGGAGTAACCTTGTGGATGGCAGGGTTGCTTAGTCTCTGCTACACAGTGTCTGGGGCCTTAGATGGGATTGTCTGAATGGCTTATGATGGAATCTTCTGAAATGTTTTTGCTGTTATTGTTTTTGTCATAGCTGTTTTTTTCTTCTTTTTTTGGATGAGCCCACAAGATCTCACTATGTAACCCTGACATATATGACTCACTCTGTTGCCCAGGTTAGTCTCAAACTCATAAGCCTCCTAGCTTAGCCTCCAGAGTGCTGGGATTACAGCTGTGAGCTGCATACCCTGATGGGAAGGTTCATTTCCTGCTCATTGGGCCTGGGCTGGTCAGACAAAGATTGGTTGGTGAAAATCCCTATCTACGATATATTTTCCTGTGTACAGCTTCCTCATATAGCTTGGATTTACTCGTATCTTGGTAACTGTAATGGATATTCTTGATAGTCAACTTGACTACATCTGGAATTATTTAAATCCCAAGTTGCTGAGCACACTGTGGGGGATTTTTAGTTAATTGAATTATTTGAGGTAGAAAGATTGGAGTGCTTTGAAATAAAATGACCCCCAAAAGGAGTGGTACAGTTAGGAGGTGTGGCTTTGTTGGAGTAGGTGTGGCCTTGTTGGAGGAAGTGTGTCACTGTGGGGGTGGGCTTTGAGGTCTCCTATGCTTAAGCTATGACCAGTGTCACAGTTCACTTCCTGTTGCCTGCAGATCAAGATTTAGAACTCTCAGCTCCTTCTCCAGTATCATGTTTGCCTGCATGCTACCGTGTTTCCTGTCGTGCTGATAATGGACTAAACCTCTGAAACTGTAAGCCACCGAAATTAAATGTTTTCCTTTTTAAGAGTGGCTGTAGTCATGGGATCTCCTCACAACAATAGAAACCCTAAGACAAAGACTCACCTTAAATCTAGATCATTTGAGGTCAGAAGACCCACCCTAAATCTGGACCACACCTTCTCATGGCAGCCTATATAAAAGACATGGAAGAAAGAGGCCTTTGCTCTTTGCTTATGTTCAATCTCACTTCACTGGCATTAGGACCTACTTCTTCAGAATTCCTGTCTGTACTGGAGACCAGCTGAGACATCCAGCTGTTGTAGAGTATTACTTTAACTATGTAAAGGTGTGCTATATTTGTTTATGTTGTAGAATATTACTTTAACTATGTAAAGCTGTGTTGCATTTGTTTATGTTGCATTGGTTTAACTAGGCAAAGTTGTGTTACATTTGTTTATGCTGAATTTGTTTAATTATGTAAAGATGTGTTGCTGTTTCACCTTGCCTGCCTAAGGCACCTGATTGGTCTAATAAAAAGCTGAACGACCAATAGCTAGGCAGAGGAGGGATAGGTGGTGCTGGCAGGAAGAGAGAATAAGTAGGAGGAGGAATCTAGGCTCAGGAGAGAAGAGGGAGAAGAGAACAAGGGAAAAAGAGGGAGATGCCCTGGGCCAGCCACCCAGGCAGCTGCCAGCCAGCCAGACACAGAGTAGGACATACAGAATGAAAGAAAGGTAAAAATCCCCAAGGCAAAACATAGATAAAGAGAAACAAGTTAAAATAAGTTATAAGAGCTAGTGGGACAATCATAAGACAAGGCCGAGCATTCACAACTAATAATAAGTCTCCATATCATGATTTTGGGACTGGTGGTCTGATAAAGTCGGCTATGACAAGAAAAAAGACGTTCCAGAAGATTCCATCATAAGCCATTCAGACAATCCTATCTAAGGACCCAGACACTATGTAGCAGAGACAAACCAACCTTGCCATCCATGAGGCTACTCCCCTATAGAATTCATGTATATAATAAAATGCTGGTTGTGTGTGTGTGTGTGTTGTGTGTGTGTTCTATCAGTTCTGCCCCTCTAGAGAACCCAGACTAATACAATAACCTCAAAAACATCTCACAGTGAAGCTTAGAGGTCCAAGGTAAAATGCTCTCATGGCAGAGATGGAGGTGATACAGTCCTCTCTGACCTTTCCTTGGTGTCACACATCTGTCACTTGTGCTCTAGGGGTCAAAGTGGTCACCAGCTCACTGGAACTTGACCCATTTCCCACAGAAGAAATTCCATGGAGTTTGTAGCTGTGCTTTGTAACCACCTCAATACTGTGGGTGCCTGATACTGTCGGTGTCTGAAGATTGACAGCTCCTACTCCATCCAGTATGGTGCCGCTCTTGAAGACCTGCGTATGATATGGACCACTTGAGGGGCTTTCTCAGGGCTTGTAAACCTGGCTGCTGGCAGAGCTGGCATCTTGGAGCTTTTTACATTGGTCCTCATGTGGTTTGTCTCCTGTGTCCAGGCCTTTCTTCCTGTGTGTGTGTGTGTGTGTGTGTGTGTGTGTGTGTGTGTGTCTGCGCAGCTTCAACCTCTGCTGCCTACCCTCCTTCCCTCCTTTCTCTCCTTTCCCCTTCCAATTCTTTTTCCAGTATATTCAATTACGTTCTCTTTGGTGCCTTAGCAATAAAACAGTTCCCTCCACAGCATTAGAATGAATCTCTCTCATTATTTCATTTAGATTGTTGTTATGTTTGGAAACTTGAGGGCCAGGCAGGCAAGAGGAAAAGAATGTTAATTTGCAGGGAGTCCCTGTGGTGTGGTGGGAGTATTGCCTTGGAGAAGCCAAGAAGCTGCCACTCGATGTACTCATGGATACATAAAGAATTGATGAAAGATGCTACAAAGTTCCAGCTCTCCTGTCTGTTGTGCTGAGACCCATGAAACTGAGGAGAGAGCAGTTGTTTAAGGTCTTGGTCAAAGCCAGATTTAATGGCTGATTGCACTAGTTCCATGGTTCCTTTCTTTGTTTTAAAAGAGACATTTGTTGTTTTTTCTGGATGTTTATCTCTCTCTCTCTCTCTCTCTCTCTCTCTCTCTCTCTCTCTCTCTCTCTCTCTCTCTCTCTCTCTCTGTGTTTATACTTGTGTGTGAATGTATGTGGCTTCATTCAGTTTTCTCCCATCCCCTCC
The DNA here is from genome assembly GCF_949786415.1 of Peromyscus eremicus. NCBI lineage: Eukaryota > Metazoa > Chordata > Mammalia > Rodentia > Cricetidae > Peromyscus > Peromyscus eremicus. Next base: position 78,480,099 of record NC_081416.1, on the reverse strand, counting down.
ATTTATGGTAATGCTCTTTGGCTGTGGCCATCATTGGCAAAATACAGTAGGTGGCAGAGACCAAGCTCAAGATCCTTGTAATTCGACTCACAGAATGTCAGAGAACATTGCAGAAGGCAAGGAATTAAGCTCTGGGAGTGCTGGAGTGACATTGATTATGTAGGAATGACATATAAATAATTACCAAGCACTCAGGGTTTTTGTTAGTAATCTGTGTTTAGAGTCCCCTTTCAGGAGTTGGAAATGTCATCAGGTGGCTGACTAGCACTAACGGATCTGCATTGCATTCCCGCCTCACACTGTGCTAAACGGGAATCATATTTGTTACTGCACCAAGGAGCATCTTACTGGAGAAAAAAAGGCTGGTGGGGGAGTAAGCAGGACTAGATTTAAATCTAATTGCTTTTCCTGTTTTATGCTGTTGTTTGGCTTGTGCACAGTGGCGGTATTTGTGGGGAATGCGGATTAGGCTGTTTGCTGGAAGGCAGAGTGAGGAAGGCAGTGAGGCTGTGGTCGGTGGTGATCCCAGACCGCCAGGCATGAAAGGAAGTCCCTGGGAGCTTTGCATTAGGCTGGTAGAAAAAAGTGGCTTTCCCCACTGTGTTTCTGTAACTGGTGAGTTTTAAATCTGCCTTACTGCTTCCATTTTCTTTTCTGTTTTCATCCTATGATTAAATCTGGGACTGTGTGCAAGCTTCCAAAACGGAGAATGATTTAGATCGGCTTTGGAAATACAGGTAGAGATTGGAATAAGATAGGATTTCCCTGTTGCTTTGATTCTATGAATAAACATGTCACAGATAAAGGAGTTTCATGGAATACTCTGGGGCCACAGCCACTAATTATGCCAACTAATTATCAAATCAAGGTGTTGGGCTTTCCTCCAGTGTTGTTCAGCTAGCTTTCCATAAATTTAACAATTTAACAATTGCAAGTGTCCAGCTGAATGTGGCAATGGAAAACTATTCATAACACATAACATAACATGGCAAAGCTTGATGTGTGTGTGTGTAATGTAATGTATGTATGTGTGTATATAATGTATATAGATGTGTGTATGTAGTGTGTGTGTGTGTGTGTGTGTGTATGGTTAGCTGCATTTGGATAAAAAAAGGCTATTTTACTCATGAAAAATGAAGCCTGAGAGTTGTAAAAGCATGAGGGAAAAGTTTAATAATTAATCACTTGGGTCATAATGAGGAGAGATGAATGTGATAAGAGGGTCTCTGAATGGATTATAGGCAAATTTAGAAAGAGGAGACACAAGGCAAACAAAGGGCATCGGTGGCTTGTGAACTGTCCTCTTTAAAACCCCTCCATCATCCTCGCAATCAATTCTCCATTTCCTCAACAGCCACACGAAGCACGGCTCGCTCTCCTCATTGTCTTAGATTAACCACTAAGTGCAAACCACACATTAAATAAAGTATTGAATATTTGTCTTCCAAAAATATGCTGGGATGTTTTTTATTTCCCCAAAAGGTCTGCTATGATGCATTTAGGTGCCATATTGCTAAATACACACCGTACTTTAATATCGGCACCAGCTAGTCTGCCACTGCCTTACCAAGGAAGCAGCTGTGCGGGGGCCCCACAATCACAGATAGAGTTTTTCTCATAAACTGTTTAATTGTTTGCTTCTGGAAACAATTAGACTGACGGTATTATAGAGTGAGTGTCGTATTGCAGCTGGCAATCCTCTTTATGAGTTTTCTTAGCAAAATACTGTGCTGACATATGTTGGGCCTACAGAGAAGATTCAGTTATGTGGTAACTTGACCTCCAAGGAAATTGTGTGCAAAAATACAACAGTTTAGAAGAGGTCTCCTTGGAAAGTAGCACAGTCAGGGGAATGTCTGTCTATAACAAGAACCTCCTGGCATAGTGGTTCTTTTTTTTTTTTTTTTTTTTTTTTTTTGGTTTTTTGAGACAGAGGTTCTCTGTGTAGCTTTGCGGCTTTCCTGGAACTCACTTTGGAGACCAGACTGGCCTCGAACTCACAGAGATCTGCCTGCCTCTGCCTCCCGAGTGCTGGGATTAAAGGCGTGCGCCACCACCGCCCGGCTGGCATAGTGGTTCTTGATGCTGTTGGCTCAGGGTTTGGATGGCACCCTTCTCCCTCTGCCACAGTACTGGAAGACCTTGAATCTCCCCTCTAAGTTGATCAGATCCCTAAGGTGGGGATACATGGCTTATGACAAAAGTCTACTCCATGATGCTTTTCTCCTGGCTAACAATTTGCAGAGCCTCAGTAAGTAAAGTGCTATGGGAAGGAGTCGTTGGTCATTAGTCTTTTCTAGTCCAAGTCTCATAACACAAGGGGCGAATGGACACAGTGGCCTCCCAGCTCTCTACTTACAGCAGCTTTCAGAAGGGCATTTAGCTTGGGAAAAGCGCTGTGCTGAACCCTTTTCAGTCTGATGATCTGATTTCATACTCAAAAGCACCTTGTGATTTTGTATTGCTGTGATTATTTTCACATGGCCGAGGGAACTGAGTCTTAGCAAACTTGAGTGTTTTTTGAGGTTACGCAGTGGTGGTCACCCATAGTCTCAAACTTAGGCTTCTGTGGGGATCCATCCTGGGATCTTAGCAGTCCTAGCACATTGCTTCCTAGGAGCAGTGTTGATGAGGAAAGACCTCTTATCCCAGTGTCGTCTTCTTTGCTACAAGCCAGCCAACAGCTTCCTGAGATGGTACACACCTGGAATCCCAACACTGGAAGCTAAGGAAAGATGACCACAGCTGTGACATCAGCTTGTGTAGTGCTGAGAGCCTGTCCCCTAATTCCCCACAGAGAAAACAGGAAAAGGAAAAAGAAGGCACTCTGATAGTTTCCAGCCATTTAATCATCTCTCCATTTTCCACATGTATTAAGCATCTACAATGTGCCATATGCAGTCTCAGCACCAACCTGCAGCAATGCCTTCATGAAACTTTCTACGGAAAGCAGCAGGGAAGCACACAAATGGCTAAAAGGAAGTACATGAAGAATTTTGGCCCGTGACAATCATGGGTGAGCATAATTGTGTAGTGGTTGTTGACTTGGTTGTGGTATTTATGATTGGGACAGTGTGAGAAGGTTGAGAAAGGCTTTTTTGAGAAAGTTTTATCCGAGTTCAAGCCCAGATTATAAAAAGGAATGAGCCATGGAAAGAGCTGAGTGAAGGAAAGAAAAATCAAAGACTCCAGTGAGCAAATGAACTTAGTATTGTCTGTGAACTTAAAGCCAGGTGCCTGTACTAGTCCTTGGTGTTTCTATTTAAGGCCCTGGCCAAGGAATCTACAGTCATTCAACACTTCAATCCATCTATCTAGCCATTCACTTATCCATTCACAGATTTCTCCACACATTCATTTACTTACCCACCCACATGGCAGTACGTCCATCCATCTACTTTTCCATACACTTGTATGTCCATCTGCTTACCAGTCCATCCATCCCTCCTTCCTTCCTTTATGCTCTGCAACCCCACAAGAGGCTACCAGCACATGTGTCACAGAGATCAATAAAGTGGAATTCTTATTTTTTAAGACATTCGTATATCACTAAGTGAGGAGTTAATGAACATGGTGTCAACATGGGCTTGTGCTGTGATGTTCAAGGGGTTAAAAAGCTAGATTAGGTCATTGATAAACTACCAGGAAATCATGGCGACATCATCAAGGAGGTCACATTTGAGACTTGCACTGCAGGAATCTTTCTAGCTGGGAAAAGAGTGGGACCTTTCCAAGCCTGTCCAACTTGGATAGGCTTTGGCTTTCACAGAGGGGGATGAGACTAAAGCGGGTAGAATAGGACAGGTTGGCACTGAAAGATGAGGTTAAAGAAGGTTCTATAGGTCAGGGGGGGTCATAAATGGTTGCACTTGGTTTGTAGATATACTATGTTTCACTGTTTCAGCCTTGGCGGAGGTTAGACAAAATGAATCCATTTCCCAATTTTTAATTAAGAGATCTCTTAGAAAAATCCGATTTCTAATTTCTCTTTAGAGCGTACCACACCCACATTCCCATCAGGATGCAATGGGCTGCTGTCCAATCAGACTACCCTCTTCCTTCAGGTGGAACACACGTTCCCCAATTTGTCAAGCTCTTGCCTTCCGCCGCCACAGCCCCCGTGCTGAAGCTGAGCATGGCTTTCCTTTCGGGTGGTGGCATACTTGACTGTTGTGTGTCTTAAAGAGAGCTGTAACATATTTCCTTCACTTACATCCCCACCAAAAACAAAGAGAGCAAAACAAAAGCCAGCCTGGGAGGTTTGTCTGATTTAGGAAGTTTCAGAGCGAAAACATATTTCTTTGTGGAAGTGAAGAATGTTCCTTCGTCTTTACTATGCAAACAAAGTATGTCCCCTGTGGGAAGGAGACACCTCTAGGCTGGGAGCTTAATAGAATACTAGAATCCTGCTGACTCACCAGTACTGTCTGTTTGACCTCAGAAGAGGTTGGGCCTGTGACCCTTCTTCGGGCATAGGGATAAAGAACTTGAAGCAAGGCTTTGTTCTAAGGTTGGCTTGCTCGGTGGTTTCCTGAAACAGTGGGGGGGGGGGCTGTGATGGTGACTGTGGCTTGGCAGTGGGGGTGGGATTCCACACAGAGTAGAAGTCAGCTAGCAGTCGGGCCATTACCCCGATGCAGCGAGTCTGAATTAAGACGAGACAGTGGCAGGAAGGGTCAAGAGCAAGGGCAGGGTAGGAGATCCAGACAGGGCATGAACGTGATAGATTGTGTGACAACCCTTTGTGTTCCTTCTCTTGCTCTCGCTTCACTCGGAAGCAGACCCAGGTTTTCACAAACCTGGTTTGTGAAAAACCCAGAAAACCCAGGTTTTCTGCAAACCTTCCTGAGGAGGGTGAGGCGTCGGCAGCCACTTGACACCTCTACTATATCCTTGTAGCAAAGCTGCCTTGTTGATAGAAAACGATCCCCATGTGAACATATGCTATTGGTGCTGGTGAAGAAAGACGAGGAAAGATAAAGAATTACAATGCATTGAAAACACTGTTTAGAAAAGCCCTCAACAGTCTAACACAGCAGAGGAGCAAAACTGCCTTGAAGCCATGCATCACTCCTGTACCTGACAGGGTGCCCGGAAAACATGGTATTTCATGGAGAGAATCAAGGTATTATTTGTGACTGGCTGCCTTCTATCCTCATGTTCTATGTACATCTCATTTCTGTAGTCATATCCTGAACAATCTGAGGCATATACCTATCCACATCTTCCTGATTATTTTAATAATCTAGCTGAATTTATGGGTTAATAAAATCACTTTCCTTTACACTCTAGGGTTTCCATGTAGATTTGCACAGGTTGTTCACTGACACTACTCTAGGAATATTATTGTCATGGATTTTAATTTTATATTGTCTCTAGATTTTTGCCTCATTCATCCTATGGTAATAGACCTTAGCCATAGTGCACTAAATGCCACCACTGTTTTAATTAGTGTAACTTCTGGGTGTATTTTGAAATTAGAAAGGAAGTGTGAGTTCCCCAAAGTTGTTTAACTTTCCCCCTTAATGTATGTGTAGATATGTGGTTTTGTACATAATTGTGTGTGTGTGTGTGTGTGTGTGTGTGTGTGCATATGTATATGTGTGTGGTATTTGCGTATTTACATTTGTGTAGGTACATATATCTAGTGTGCGTATGTGCAGGCACATACATACATGATTGTAAATGTGAAAATCTGAGCTTTGACAATGGGAGTCTTTCTCCATCTCTCTCCACCTTACTGACTGAGGCAGGCTCTTTTAGTTGAATCCAGAGCTCCTTGATACAGCCAATCTAGCTGACAAGCTTGCCTCTCTCTGCCTTCCAAGTGCTGGAGTTACAGATGCACCTCCATGCCCACCATAAGTTTCTGTAGGTTGTGGGGCCCCAAACTCTAGTCTTCACACTTTGCATAGTAAATGCTTTAACTATAGCATGGTTTTCCTGTAGTATAACTCTTTAAAACCTCCTTCAATGGTTGTAGAGATGGCTCAGTATTTCAGGGCACTTGTTGCTCTTGCAGATGGCCCAGGTTCGATTCCCAGCATCTGTATAGTGGTCCTAATCATCATAACACCAATTTCAGGGGATCCATAGCCCTCTTCTGGCCTCCATGGACACCAGACATGCACATGCTAAACATACATACATGCAGGCAAAACATTCATACACATAAAATTAAATGAATTATATATAATTTTGAATCTTTTACAGCTATAGATCATATGACCTTAGGCTAGTTATTAACTATTTTAAGTCCTCACTTTATTTGCTTTTAAAGAAGGCGATGCAGAAAGGAGGTAGATGCTGGCTGCCTGTGGATGTCAGAGTCCTAAGCAACATGAGACAGGTTCTGAAAAGAGATGTGAGGAAGGAAAGGTTTGGGGATGAGGGGATGAACACGCTTTTCCATAGGCTAAGTATAGCTCTGAACGGTGTGCTGCTTCTGAGAGCAAAGGAAACTCGCTCTTGGGGGCAATTTTTCTAAGTATAAGAGTTGATGATTTTTCCAGCAGTTGAAATACTGACATCAAGATTAAGATAAAAGCAAGTTTTACATAACAATCAAAACCACAAAAGAGGGAAGTAAGAGATCCTGTGTGAAAAATTGGGACAATTCTTCAAATTGAGCTGTGTGTACTAGTGGCAGGAAGGGAAGACAGAGTCCTTTAATCCTCCCCTGGGAGGCGAGCAATTGCAGAGAGAATTTTAGAGTTGCAAAAATGTCCTGAACAGCTTCTTGCCAATCCCACCCCACCTCATCCTCTTCAGGAAGCCCAAGCCTCATGCTTCTGAGGGTGCAGGCTTCCCTGTGCCCTGGCCTTTTCTCAGGACCCCTTCTACTAACGTTTAGCAGCTGATAGTGTGGGTTTCATTTGCTATGCTTGGGGCCCTTCCTCCCTAATGAACCTGCCCTGTCCTTGTGGCCCCCTTCAGTTCATCTTCCTCTAGGATGATCAGGCACACCATGTCCACACTGGGGAAGCAATGTGCTTCAGCTTGCATTTCAGGAGTGAGGAACAGGCATCGCTTAACCAAGCCTCCTTCCCCTGAGATCCTTTTCTCTCACTGAAGAGCTCACTTCCCATTCTTGAGATGGGTCATATCATTTTCTTTATTCTTTTTGGCCCCTTGATTGAACCCAAGGCCCCCTGCATGTGTGCTTAGCTATGCACACGTGTATGTGTGTGTGTGTCCATGTCGAGGCCATGGAAAGATACTAGGTGTTTTCCTAAATTTCTCCCCACAGTATTTTGTGAGATAGGATCTTTACACTGAACCTGGTTCACTAATCTTGTTGTCCAGCAAACCCTGGAGATACTCCTAGCTCTGCCTAGATGTGCACAGTGTAATGCTCAGCTGTGTGTGTGTGTGTGTGTGTGTGTGTGTGTGTGTGTGTCTCCTATATATTGAACTCAGATCCTCATGCATGCACGGCAGTCACTTTATCTGAGCCATCTTCCTGTCCAAGCATTTTGAAACAGGGTCTCACTGTGTTGCCTAGGGTAGCCTCAAACTTACTATGCATTCTCAACTGAGTTTGACTTCCAATCCTGCCTCAGCCTCCTGATTTCTAGGATGATAGGTACGTGCCACAGCATCTCACTGCCACAAGGAATTTTTCTCAGGAGAGCCCCAAACCAAATGGGTTCTTAACTGGTGATCTCCCCCCGCCCCCAGCAAGTCTGCTGAGGGACTCCAATGGACTCCAAAATGCTTGGTTAGCCTGGAATAAGAGGGGAGCTGGAGTGTGGTAGCACTTCCCTTTGTCTTAACATTCTTATGTCCCACAGCCTTAAGCCTGCCTCAGCTCCTATACCCACCTGCTCTGTGGCTGCCCTGTGCCAACCTTCTTTTGTTATCACTGACCTGAGTGACTTTGAGAAAAGTCACCCAAACTCATATGGCCTTTATTTTATCACCTGTAAAATGGGTATAGATAATAACAGGTATTCCATAGAACCAAGGGTTAAGTGAACTATTGTAGAGAGTGTACTTAGAACAGAGTGGTACACATAGGAGGCATTCAGAAAATACTAGCTATAACTGTATAATAATAACTCAATTATTGCTGTTTTGTGGGCTTCAGATTTAGTCTTCACCATGAGCTTGCTGGCACTGTAGAGTGGCCTGGAGGAGGCCCCAGGACCTGGCACATGGTAGGTGTTCAGTTAGTTGGAGAAGGCTTCTGTATGCTATGTCTGCAATGCCATTTGGGCTTTGGAAAGACTAGATAGGGAATATGGCTCATACCATCAGAGCAGGCGAACATAAGATTCTGCCTGGCTAAGTGCATCTTACTCTATAAAAATACACTAATACTTTAACTTTTCCTCAAACCTTTAATTAACTTATTATCTCTTTACATATTATATATTTATAGTTTATAATTTATTTATTTATTTTGGCTTTGTTGAGGTAGTGTTTTGCTATTTAGACCAGGCTGGTTTTGAACTTATGAACTTCTTGCTGATTCAGCTTTCTGAGTACAGGGGTCACAGGTACAGGCCACCACACCCAGCTATAATTTGTTTTATAGTCTGCATATGCTATCTACAAAATAATTAAAGTATTTGGCTACTATCTCTTGGCCTTATGATCTGAAATTCCTGTCGTTCTTCCTTTTCTTCCTGGCAGGTGTCATGAGTGGGGGCAGTGCTGGACTCTGCAGCTTTTCCTCTGATGCTGTGATGGGGGTTATGGGGGGCAGGGATCTTCAAGTGGGTCCCCTAGCTCAACGCCGGGCAGTCAAGGATTGACTCTGTCCGATTTCCAGCCACTGAGATGGTGCCTCAGATGATAGAACAGTACAATAAAGGTCTAACTTTTTATTAAACTCCTAAGTTGGGTTTTCTAGTGAGACATCATCTCTCTTCCCTTCACTGTCTGAGCCCCTGGATGGACTTGTGGCATTTTCAGTACACCTCAAAAGGGTAAGTCAGTGTGCTTTCTTCTTGGATCCCTTCTGTGCCCATTTTCCCCATCTGCTCACTTCTGAAGGTGAGAAAGAAATACAACCTTATGAACATAAACGAAGCAGGCACTTTCTTCTTACCCATTTGAACACCTTTGCTCTCTTTAATCATTATACCATTCCAGGTCAATGCCAGTACTGATTATGTCATTGGTTACAAATGTTAATCATGTCTCTGCCTAAGAGATTTTATCTGTTATCAATTTCCATGTTTAGGTTGTTACTGCTTTGTAGCTGTAACCCACTGTAAGGACAGTAGAGTATCCAGCCTTGTCTCATGCCATCGGATCATTTGCTTGCAACTGTTCTTTCCATGTTGATATCTCTGCTGGGGGCCCAGAGAGATTTGGGACTGCCCTTTCTCACTAATCAAGACTTCAGAATTGTTAACCTGTAGCTTGATCTTCTTCCTCTGTCAGGATAAAAAGACCCTTTGGGTCAGCACCACAGCCACCTGCACAGTTCCCCTTATGCAATGCAGATATGCAAGATGAGGTGCTTGCCAGAGCTGCACCATGCTCTTGAACTTCCAGGAGAACTTGGATTTCAAGTGACATTTTGCTTTCTTACAAATACTTTCATAGGATGGCTCAGGCCATAGGACATGCCTGATGCCTCTCTCCTATCTCTCAGGGTCTTGAACTAGATAAGAATGAGGTTTGTTCCCTTCCCCTAAAGGCTTAGGGATCTATGAGGCAGAAAGGGTGTAAGAGCCAGAGGTGGTAGAAGATTATAAGGGGAAATATCATCACCCCACAACAGGACTGATGCACGTAAGAACTCACAGAGACTGTGGCAGCATACACACACACACACACACACACACACACACACACACACAGAGAGAGAGAGAGAGAGAGAGAGAGAGAGAGAGAGAGAGAGAGAGAGAGAGAGAGAGAAATAAAGAAATAAAGAAATAAAGAAATAAAGAAATAAAGAAATAGAAAGAAAAAGATTTGTACTGGTTTAAAACAAAGTCCCAGCACTGAGAGGGGACATGGACACAACCCCCATCTCTAACCAAGAAGCTATTTGCATTGATACTGACTGGGAAAGGGAAAATCAGTTTTCTCCAAATAGAGTGTCACTGAGAATGTTGACCACACTCTAGTGAAGGCCCTTGCCCAGGAGTAGTTGGCCAACACAAAAAGAGTCTGTGTGTGTGTGTGTGTGTGTGTGTGTGTGTGTGTGTGTGTGTGTGTCTGTGTATGCACACGCATGCCTGCTTTTCTGTCTATCTATCTATCTATCTATCTATCTATCTATCTATCTATCTATATCTATAATCTATCTATCTATTTATTTTTGTCCTATTGATCTTCTTTTTTTAAAGTTTGTCTTTCAATTTTTTCTTTTTTGTTTTTGTTTTGTTTGGTTTTGGAGAGAGAAGGAGAAGAAAATAAGCATGGAGTTGGACAGGTAGGGAGGTGAGGAGGAGTTGAGGGATGGGAAAATATAATCAAAACATTGTTAAAAATTTTAAGTGCCTTCTTTTAAATAAGGTTTGCTGATACACACAGTGTAAATACTCAGGGAGAGTAGGCTTGCCTTTGTTATGTCTAGGTAAACCTTTGACTTCCAAATTATTTACACATTTACAAAATACAGACTGAGCACCAGATATTATGGTAGGTGGTAGGCAGACTCTTCTGTCCTGCGAGCCAACTCCTAAATAACCACACAGAGACTTATTGTTAATTATAAATGTTCAGCCAATAGCTCAGTTTGTCACTAACTAGCTCCTATAACAAAATTAACCCATATTTCTTATCTATGCTCTGCCACATGGCTTGGTACCTTTTCTCAGTACGGCAAGTTCATCTCCTACTTCCTCTGCATCTCCTTGAGACTCCTCCTTTTCTTTGTGCTCTCTTTTTGTCTGCCAGTCCCACATGACCTCTACCTGTCCAGCTGTTGGCCAGTCAGCTTCTTTACTAAACTGATCACAGTAACATGTATTCACACAGTGTAAAGGAATGTTACACATTAGGTGCTGGCTTAGAAGCATGGATGGGGTAAATAACTGGTTAAGTTAAAATTCCGAAGATGAAGAGGACCTAGAAGAACACACGGGTGCACGTACGGGGGCACACACACACACACACACACACACACACACACACACAGAGGAAATATGACTAGGCAGGGAGGTGGAGGATTGCAGTCAGAAGCGGGGCTTGGTGTAGAATTATTAGAAAGGATGCATTCAGGAGACAGAAATGAGTTGCGTCTTAGAGTGAACACATGGGGCTGGGCTGGTGAGAGAGCCTAGAATGCAGTCACAGCAGGACATAGAGGGCACAGCACGCAGCACCTGGTGCTGCTGAGGGCAGTAGGGAGTCACTGAAGACTTGGTAAGCAGGGCAGAGCCTGTTCCTATTTGAATTTTTAGAAACATTTCCCTTGCTGTGGGGCTGGAGGGACAAGTTCGAATGGGCAAGAAAGGATGTCAGGAGAAGAGTTACCACACTACTAGAGAGTGTGGTGTGGGATGGATTAGGGGGCTGGAAGCAGGGACAGAGAGAGGAAGATAAAGCCAAGAAATGGAAGCAGATTTGAGGGGCTCAGGTGATGAAAGCCCAGCACTGGAGCTGACTTCTGGCCCAGAGAATTGGGCAATAAGGTGGTCCTTGCAAGGGATGTTGGGGATGCAGAAGGCTGAGCAGGTATGTGTGGAAAAGATGATGGGTTATGTTTGAAATGTGTTGGGGCATCTCATGAAGGTGCTCACAATCAGACTTGGAGCTCTGACCCTTATCCATTGGACTGGAATGATGTTCAGGGCAGATGGGGGAGGGAGGGCAAGAAAGAGCATATCTACAGGGACTATAGGGGAGACGCATTCATCTGTACTTTTTTTATTTTATGTGAACAGTCCATCCCTACTGTTGAGATGAGGAGGGCTAAAGATCACATATGGCAAAGAAGTATCCAAGCTGTGATTTGAATCACACACCATGCCCATGTGTGCGTGTGTTCTTGTGTGCGCTCTTCCCCAGCGGACAGTGCTAACATCATTCTTCCCTGTGCCAGCCAGAGCTTGAAAATATCGTAGTCATCTTTGCCAAATTGGCACATCTCACTGGCTTAATCCTACAGGACACCTAACTCTGATTGCTTCTAAAGTAGAGATGATACATTAATAACAACTCAGATCCCAAATCAGTCCCAGCTTGCTTGATGGATAGGAAAATCCAGGGAGAATGCTGGAGCCCTGAGTAGTGGGTTATAGATTTAGAAGGTTCTTTCTTGCGCTCTGCCCTGGGGAAACCTACTGTGAATGTGGATGTAGATCTTGGTGAAACTGGTCTTCTGCTGAAAGGTGAAAAACAGAAAAAATTCCACTCAAGACTATATGTGTACATGAACTCACCTCCGTGTTATTGGAGTGGAAAGAACATGTGACAGGCTCTCTTAGGAATCCCTGTCATGTGCCCCATTTCCATAGAACAAAAGCTCAGACATAAAGGAAGAGAAATGATTTAAAGGGATGAGATGGAGGAGAGAGGAAGAAATAAGCTGCTGGGGCTGGCAGCCCAGCCGTGTTCTGGAGAACTCTTGACCATGGGAGCATGATGAAGTGGAATCTGTGTGAAGCATTTTGCAAAATAGCAAAGAGCAAGCCTACAGCCGCTGGGCTTCCTGAGGCCATAACCTTATTAAAAGTTCTGTTTTGATCCTTGGAAGCAGACGCTTTGTGTGTGTGTGTGTGTGTGTGTGTGTGTGTGTGTGTGTGTGTGTGTATAAAGGAAATGAATCTTAGTATGAAATTCTGTTCCACTCCATTTATTCTGAAAGATGCTCCTGTTCACTGGACCAGGGCATTACAAAAATCCAGACAACACTGAGAAGCCAATTGTCAGGGATTCTGATTGTCAAGACCCAGTCTGGAGGAGCAGGCTGCAGCTTGCTTGCATTGGAGTCCAGCCAGGACTGAAAACTCCCATTCACCAAATGCTCCTGAGACAGGGGCCAGCTTAGGCTGGGATTATGGCTGCCAAGGAGAGCACATGGGTCCAGATTCAAAATCATAGCCAAAGACAAGAAGGCGGTCATTGTTTGTGCCAGAGTGGTGCCCAGGGTTAATTGGGCCATATCCTTAGCTATAGCTCTGACCATCTTCATGACTTAGACTCTCTAAAGATGCCTCACTTATGTGTACCTCTCAGTGAACTGTCTTTCACTGGTCCAGGTAGAACTCAGTAATGCTGGAATAAGTACTACCACCATCCTCATCAGATCCCCATAGCAAGCTTTTATGGATGTATCTTATTTGAGTCAAGTGCATCCTTCTAGCCCAGTGGTCACCTCAAACAAGCTTTGCTAAGTCGATGGCATTGAGAGAGGGTTGTATATGGTTAGATCAAGACCGATTGGCCCTCTACACAATGCCAGTGTTCCTCATCTTGAGAAAGAACTTGGCTCATAACTGAGTTAGTGTTCTCGTTGTTGGTTGTCATATTAGTTTATCACCCAGAAGAGTACAATGAACTGAATGAAAGTTAAGAATTCCAGAATAGTACCCCAACACCCTGCAAGGCTCAACTGACCTATCCTGTAAGGGATATAGGGAACTCTATGTACTTGTGATCAAGGTCAAGGCTTACAAACAGACATCCCACCTAACAACTGTGTGGCCTCAAGGAAGGGGTGGATTGATTAGAAAGAGACTCTGTCTTTTGTGCTGTGAATTGACTTGACATTGATGTCCACCTCCAGGGATACTAGGGGTGAGGTTAGAAGGTGAGATGAAGGTATACATTCAAGTTCCTGGCATTCAGGAGGGATGAGATGAATCTAGTTCTCTTACAGTGAAATATGAGTAACCATTTCATACAAAATGAATGCAAGAGTATGTCTGCTCAGTGATGAATAAATATAACTTGTGTAGAGATTTGGTATTGGAGGATTTATTAAAGGCAACTCCACATAGTTAAAAAGGAGGTTTATTTTGGGGGGTAACCTACAGCTAGTAAAGGGGTTGGTTACAGGATCTGGGAGAGGTGAGGTGCAATCTAGCTGGGTTCTCTGGAGAACTCTGCTCGGTCTACATCCAGCATCCAGGATCACCAGGAACAAAGAGAGCCAGTACATCCAGATCTCGGGTCTTAAGGGCTCCCATCTCGGCTCCGCCTCAGGGGCAGGTCATAGGTAAATGTGACTGTTACCGGAAGCCTCACTGAAGGTAGTACTTCCAGGTCAAAGCTGGAACAGCTACCCACTACAATTTAGCTATTGAAGTTGAAAGAGCTTCATAGTCTGCTTAAACCTTCTAGATGTCCAACAGAGAAAAGTTAGAGGTGGTGTTAGCTGATGAAAATTCCATGTCTTGTTCCTGGTCCTTTGATCTATCAGTACCTACATACACATGTCATCTCTTTTGCTTTTCTGAGACAAGCTCTTGCTTTGTAGTCCAGGGTAGCTTAGAACTAGTCATTCTGCCTTTGCGTCCTAAGTGCTGGGATTATAGGTATATGCTGCCTCTCCTAGCTTATCTGGCAGTATAGGTGCACACTGCTACTCTTAATTTATTGGGGATTATAGGTGTGTGCAAGTGACTTTTTTCTTATCAGGGTTATAGGTATACTGGGCCACTTCTAGCTTATCTGGGATAGTGGTATACAGGCCACTTTAGGAATTTTTAAGAGAAATATTTATGGAATACCTATTGTGTGCCAGACATTGATATAAAAAACTGGAGCTGTAATGATGAAATAACCAACAGCTCTACTTCACCGTGATCTGCATACAAAAGCTGATGGAGCAGCTTTGCTGTAGAGAGTAGTCCTGTGAATTCGGCACAGATTGTCCACTGTATCCTTACTGCTAGTTTGAGAGGAGGGTCTTGTTATTTTCATTTGAGAGAAAAGGCAATCCTTGTGTCCTTGTGAGAAAACACCTGACAGAAACAGCTCAGAGGAAGAAAGACTTATTTGACTCTTGGTCCCGAGGTGAGGGGGGGTCATTCCATCATGGCTGAAGGGCGGGGCAGAGCAGCTTAGGTCCTTGCAGCAGGAGTATGTAGAAAAAGGCATTCACATTATTCTGGACCAAATTAGTGATACAGGAATTGTGCAAGGATAACATCGCCACAGGGACCTACTTTTAGTAACCCACTCCCTTCAACTGGGTCCTGTCTCCTAACGTTCCAGAAGCCTCCTTTGCTGGCTAGTTCTTATGTCAACTTGACACAAGCTAGAGGTATCTCAGAGAAGGGAACCTCGGCCAAGAAAGTGCTGTAGGCAAGCCTGTAGGGCATTTTCTTAACTAGTGATTGATGTGGGAAACCCCAGCACATTGTGGGTGGTGTCACTTCCCGCATGGTGATTCTGGGTTCTATAAGAAAGCAGGATGATCAAGCCATGGGGAGCAAGCCAGAAAGCAGTACCCCTCTATGGCCTGCCTCCAGGTTCCTGCCCAGTTCAAGTTCAGTGGACTGCTTCCTTTCCTCCCCAAGTTGCTTTTGGTCATGCTGTTTCATCATGGTAACCCTAACTAAGACGAGTCCCTAAATAGTGCTGCCAGCCAAGGTCCAGGCACTTAAAACATCAGTCTGTAGGAGACATTGCAGATTTAAACTCTAAAAGCCAGGCAGTGAGTATTGCATTGGTGTTGCCTGGACCTGATGCATGTCCCTGGGCTGGGAAGAGTGTCCTCTTTCCAAACCCTGCCTTCTTTGATCTCCTTGTGATGTGACCTTCTGAGGGAAGGAGGAATTGCAAATTGATAGAAGGAAAGATGCTTTCAGATGAATGGTTTGTAAGTCAATGTTAAGAAGTTTTGTGAATTGTGAGGGAAAAAAAAACTTGCTCACTAAGTTACCTTCTATTCATTTCTGGTTTTAAAGTCCCACAGTGCATAGCCTCTGAGTGGTTCAGGGCACTTTAGCTTCTTGTATTGGCAGGCAAGTATTTATCTTTGGGGATAGGCAGTCCACAACAGCCACATGCCCCTCTTAGAAGAGTCTCTTCTTCCTCTGGGGTTTACAGGATTCCCATGTTCTTGAGGTTTCTCCTTCTTGGGTTAGTCCAGAGGCTGCAAGAGCAGAGCCAACTGGGCCATACAGGTGGTGCAGTGAGCAAGGGAGCCTTGAAGGCAAGGTAAATTGGCCTTCATGGGGAGTGGCCAAGACACAGAGTCTGCCTATACCTGCGGAGAGATGGAGAGCAAGGTTTGTAATATTGTCACTATGTCTGTTTCTAAACAGAAGTATAAACCAGATTCAGCATTTAAAACCCATAGTGTGGACCAAGGCAAGCACAGCTGTAGGCAATTTCTGATTACGGACTGTGTTTCATCTTCATATCCCAGCAATTGCTGGTTCGGGGACAGAGCTCTCTCTGTGTGCCTACCATCCTAGGCCTTTACACAAGTAAATATTTCCTAATTGTAAGGGAATTCAGTGAGGTTAAGTCACACTGCCAGGGATGCATGCCTGCTGTGCAGAGTTCTCGCTCAGACTCTCACTGACACCTCGTGGTGCCTAGCAAATCATTTCACTTCCTAACCTTAGGGATTTATGTGGGCAAATAGAACCACCCCTTTTTATGGTGGGACACATAGTAGGAGCTGGACATTTAAAGGTTAAAGTCTTCCTATTTTGTAGAGAGTAAACAGAAGCCCAGGATGATGAAGGGACCTGTCCAGTGGTTGTCTTCTCTTTGGGGTACAGCAGATCCAGAATTCAGTATCTAGGTGTTGAGGACACTCTTGTGATAATGTCTCACATGTGGGTCCTTCCTCTCTAGGCTTTCCACCTGTGAGTGTCTAAGCCAACAGAGTTGAAATCATAATGCACCTATCCATATGCTTTGTATGTATGTAGATGTGTACAGAGATATACATGAAAGCATGTCCTCTGCACTGGTACTTACTTTAAATTGACACAACTGTGTCATTCACTTGAGCAGGGAATTTCTTGGTAGCAAAGCAGATTAATCTGACTCTTTAGGGACAGCTGTGTTAGATACCTCTCTCCCCTTTGCTCTCTTACTTCCTCCTTCCTTCCTTCTTTCATTTTTTTTTTACATTGAGGAAAGGTATTGTGACAAACTCCTGAGTCCCAGGGATGCAGAGTCTTCCTCCCAGCATCGCCAGTGTGAGTAGGCCCAAGGTTAGAGGCCGGGCCACTGGTGCAGGTGTAGTGTTGACCTGGGTGGAGCAGTACGTGTGGGAATGGTACCCTGTTTCTTTCTTCATACAAGTCATCCATGACTTCTCAGGTTTGCTATTTCCACTGGAGCAGAGGGACAGTTTTCTATTACCTATCCAGTTTGGTTTGCTCAGGCAAGGTTTTAAATCTGTGACTGATGTTTTAAAATGTGGAGACTTTCTGTTAAAAGATGGAATTCTGTCTTCCTTAAAGCATGGGGTCCATATCTCACAGTCACAGCCTGGTGGTACCAGGTGATGGCCATCTTTTGTCTCCTAGACAGATGGGTTCTCTCATTTGCCATGGTCCTCATCCTGTGCTGCTGTGACTTAGAGTCATTCCCACCCATGCTGTACTTTCCCTGGGTCTGGTAGACATTTGTATATGTGAGCTCAATTTCATCTCCAGATTAGGTGTGAACTGAAAATGGGTTCATTCTCGGGGACATCAGTGTAAACTAAAAGTGGATTAAAGTGGTGGTCTCACCACCAAAGTGGTGTGTCTCCAGAGCAAAGTCAGTCCCTAGGTAGAAGCTGGCTGCCAGGATCACATTAACCTTCCCTCACTGGAGGGTCTGTTTGTTTGGATGGGTATATCTCTCTGTGTGGAAGTTATGCCCATATGTATGTAGGTGTGTTTTTCTGTGGGGTTCATGTATTTGGGTATGAGTTGCTGCCTATGCATGTGTGCAGACGTGTGTGTGTGTGTGTGTGTGTGTGTGTGTGTGTGTGTGTGTATGAGAGAGAGATAGAGAGAGAGAGAAAGAGAGAGAGAGAGAGAGAGAGAGAGAGAGAGAGAGAGAGAGAGAGAGAGAGAGAGAGAGAGAGAGAGGTCTAATATCAATGGGTCCATTCTGATCTGTCTAGGGAGATGGGCATATATTTACAGGTGTGGCGGTGTGGCTTTTGTGTGTGTTGTTTTGGTGTACATTGGGGCATTCTTGTATGTGTATGAGTTTGTGTGCCTGTGTATAAATGAATGTGGGTATCTCTGATGTGTGTGTGTGTGTGCACATATGTGCACTCACGTGTGTATTGTGTGTTTGTGTATGGTACACGTGTATGAATGTCTGGTATGTGTGTGTACTGGTGTTCATTCTTGTCACCTTGACACAAACTAGAGTCATCTGGGAAAAGGGAGCCTCTGTGGAGGAATTGCTTCTATCAGATTAAGCCTGTAGACAATTCTGTGGGGCACTCGTGATTAAGATTGATGTGAGAGCGCCTAGCCTACTGTTGGTGGCGCTCTCTTTGGATGTAGAAGAGCAAATTGAGAAAGCCTGGGGAGCAAGCCAGTAACAGCGTTTCTCCAACGTCTCTGTTTCAGTTCTTGCTTCCAGGTTCCTGCCTTGGCTTCCCTTCATGAATGACTGTAATCTGAAGCTAAAAATAAACCCCTTCTTTCCAAGTTGCTTTTGGTCATGGTCTTTGTCTCAGATACTTTTCTATCACTATGCTAAAATACCATGACCAAGGAAACTTATAAAAAGAAGGGCTTATTTGGGGATTAGGGTTCCAGAGGGATGAGAGTCCATCACCATCATGGCTGAGAAGCATGGCAGAAAGTGCCAGGCATGGCTGCTAGAGCAGCAGCTGAGAACGCATGTCTCCAACAGCACATAGAAAGCAAACTCAAAATGGTGCAAATCTTTAAACTCTCAACACCTGTTCCAATGACACACTTCCTCCAGCAAGGCCACGCCTCCTAAATTGCACAGACAGGGACACCCGCTGGGGGCTAAGTGTTCAAATGTCTGAGAATGTGGGGGACTAGTTCATTCAAATCCCCACAGTGTTTATCACAGCAACAGAAAGCAGCCTAGAACAGGGTACATATGGGTGTGTATGTGTAGGTAGGTGTATGTATGGTGTGTGTATCTATGTATATGTGTATATAGACCAGTGCGTATATGTGTAGATGGTATATGTATATGGATGTGTGTGTGTGTATGTGTATAAGGATGGATGTGTGTATATGAATGTGTGTGTACATATGTGTGTGGATGAATTTGTGTGTATATGGATGTGTGTATGGTGTGTATATGGATGGATGTGCATGTACATGGCTGTGTGTATATGTATGTATGTATGTGTGTGTGTATGTATATGTGTGCATGTGTGTATAGTGTAAATGTATGGATGTGTTTACGTGTGGATAGGGATGTGTAAGAGTGTGTGGATAGATGTGCATACTTTTATCTCTCAGTGTGTGCGTATCTGTGTCTGCACAGTGCTCAAAGATCTGACCTGTCTCCTGTTTCCTGCTCAGTTGCATGTCCTGGTCTCTGTAGGCATCAACAGTACACTCATCCTGGTGGGGACCCTGTTCCTTGCTTTAGAGAGGACAAGCTTTTTCTCCCATCACCCACCGAGTGACTGGTGGTCTTGGTGTCCCTCCCCAAATCACGTTCTGTTTGTGATCTGGATCTGCAGTACCTCCACCTCTGGGAGAGACCTGTGGTTATCAGAGGTGGAGCTTGTAGCTTGCCCCTCTGCTATATCATTCAAAGGATGTGAAAGGAGACCTTGACTTAAGATTGATTTTTAAATAAACACATGTTTATCGGCCAGGGCTTGAATTGCAGGCTGGATTATTTTCTTGCAGGAAACAAACGACATTCTAATGGATTCCACTCACAGACAACACAAGCCTGGAAATTTTGCACTTGTCCCTCGTGTGCAGATACTGGGGACTAACTGATGCTTACTGCTGCTATCCGGAGGGGCACAGCTGGGACCCTTCCTCCTCTCCACCCTCCCACTAGGCTCCTGTCCTGCTTCTGCCTGCTCTTTATGCCATCAGAGTTTGGATCTTCCCAAAGGTTTTTTTTTTTTTTTTCTCCCCTCACTCCTCCGTACAAATCACAGGACAAGAGGTATTCTTGAGTGGTTAACCTGGTGCAATTTCCAGCAGAAGCGAGGGGACAGTGTCCAGAGCTGAACAGAGCTTTGCATTTCTGGTATTGATAGCTGCCACGCATCCAGGGAATGTCATTCTGCTTTTAGTAAGGATGTACAAAATCTGAAGAGCTTTTGCCAAGAGATGAATGATGGTCCTGTTCTCCCATCAGGACTTCCTAGAAAAGGAGAAAGAAAACACATTCCTGATCCACTCAAGTAGCAATGGCTTGGAGGGTAGTAGGTGTCTCAGCTAATGGGGACTGACTCCTTCATGCAGAGTCACAGCGAATCTCCACAAATGCCTTAGGAGGCTGGTTCTGTTAGCATCCTCAGTGTGTATGTGTATGAGAGGCTCGGCAACCTCTTCCAAGCCATGCAGTGAGGAAAGGCTGGTACTTGGCTTTGAGCTCTGTCATACTCTTCAGTGTATCATACTCTACACTCCAATCAGCTCCGTGCATCCTGATATTTCACTTACAGCGTCAGTGGAGGCTGAATGTTTCTGTTTCTGCAGATAATTTTGTTTACTTGACGTTCTGATCAGACTGCACATGATAATAATAATGGAATTTATTCTGTGCTTAGGATATGTTGGGGATTATGCAAATATTTAATGCCAGTTTTTAAATAGCTTTATAATGATCCCAGGATGTGGCTGCAGACTCTTAGGTTCCGACAGGCAGGGTTTGACTTGGCTTATGGAACCATAGAGCTTGTTCCTAGAACTCACCACCTGGATCCCTGGTACAACTTCATCCTACTGCTTCCTCACCTGATATCTGACCTGCTTCAGCCATGGCATGAGACACTTATGCTGATGGCTCTGAGTGCTGGCCGATCTCCCCATGGTCCTGTACACAACTCCTTCTTCGCTCAGTGCTGTGTTTTTCCTCAGTCACTCAGCTTCCAATCCATATGACATAACACTGACATAAAAGACTTATTTTGGTTCATGGTTTCAAATGTTTTAGTCCATGGTCACTTGGCTCCGTTGCATTTGGGTTTGTGGTGAGGCATCATGTAAGGTGAGATAACAGTTAAAGGCAACCCCATGGTTCCAGTGATCTTGCTTCTTTCTACTAGTTCTCCTCATCTTCCACATCCTTAAGGCTCTGTCACCTCCCAGTGCTGGGGACAAAGACTATAAGACATGGACATTCATGGAACCTTCCAGGTTCAAGCTGCAGCAACCTCTATCCCTTAAGCAAGTCACACTTCAAGACCTGGATCAGACCTTGGGAAGCTCCCCTCCTCCTCTGTGGAAAGAGCCAGTTGCCTCTTTTCCGAGGATCATTTTACTCTATTTAGCGGTGCTGTATTTGAAGCAGAAGCTGTAGGATATGTTTCTCATAAGATCAGGCAACTTCCGTTTGTCTGTCTCCTTGGAACCTACTCTGATGACTGGTATGTCATAGTGCTCAGTAAACATCCTCCAAAGGTGCGAGTCTCTACAGTTGTAGCACCCAGAAGGGAGGGGGTATGCAGTGAGCTACATCCTCATATTTATTATCTTTCTAGCCCTCTCCCTCCTCCTCTTGTTTTCTGGCTTCAAAGATCCACTAGTGGAGGGGAGAATTATGGTCGAGCCCAAGAGCTGGCAAATTCTCTCTAAAGGGATGGAAAAATCCTGGGTACTTCTTTTTTTAATTTTCCAAGCAGTGTAGCCTCCTTCACAACTAGTGTACCCTGCTTTTGTACCTTGTAGCATGAGAGGAAAGGAAATATCAAGCTGGAGATTGCAGAGTCTTAGTCTAGAACAGTTTGGTCACCACAAAACAGAGAGGAGGCGCTGGGGATTCTACTTTTGCAGTCAAGGTGAGTTTAGTTGTCTAAGCCACGATCTTTAACCAGCTCTTGAAGAAAAATATTATACAGTGTGACCTTGATCCCGTTATTGCTCATGCATCTGGATATGACCCTTTTGCATGTGTTAGAGGGGAGGACTTACATATAGAATCACCTGTGTTTAGTTACATCCTTGCATTTGAGTGACATGATTTTGGTCCTTCCCCTTTTTCATCTCTGATACTTAGGTCATCACATTTACCTCAGCAGTACTGGGTATTGAACTGGGGCCCTTGTGTATACTAGGTAAGTGCTATGTTTCCAGATAATGGTTTTATGGAACAAGATCTTACTACATAGACCAAGCTGGCTTTGAATTTGCTCTGTAGCCTAGGCTTGCTTTGAACTCATGTCCTACCTGAGCCTTGAGAGTGCTGGGATGGGTTGGGATTCTGGACATGCATCACAGTGGGTACCTCAGATGATTCTGATGGATGTGCCATTTGGAAACTTTTAGTGTGAGTCAGGGACATAACAAAGGATTCAGAAACTATTACTTTGGCTTCTTGCAAGTAATGTTTTATAATTCTTGCAAACCTCAACCTTTCAAAGGAAACATGAAAAAAATAAGACAAAACTGTAAAAGTCAGTGGTTCTCAAGCAGGCCCCGTGTCTTCAGAATTGTAGAAAGACACTTGGAAAAGTGAAAGACATTCAGAGCCCTGGAATGCACCATCTGCAACTGTCTTACGTTCTTTCTGAGGGAGAGTGAGAAAACTTTGACATTTCATTTTCACACCTGTAATGTTACAAGTCGAAATGGAGCTTGGGAATCAGAGGTGGTTATGACGTAATAGGAGCAGGAGAGGCAGTTACCCGTTAAGCATTGGGCAGGCCAAGGATGGAAATGCCTTTCAGCTCTGCAGTGCAGGTAGATTTGACACTCCAAGGTGCTGCAGGGCTTTTCATCCATACCCTGGGAGCAGAAGGACTAAGTACCTCATTTTTTTTCTTCTAGGAAAAAGAAGTTGGCTCTCACCATGCTCTGTAGCTCTGTGCTACATCATACCTCCATGCGCACACTCCGCAACTGCTATATGTGGTGTAGGTAACTAAATGTCACAGAGATAGTGTCTGATTCCTCATCTGCCCACACTTCCCGAGTCTTGTTCCTAGAAGGCATCAAAGCAGAATGTTGGGAGAGGTCTCCCTTCAATCTCGGCTGACTTCATCAGCCCTCTGCTCCAATATATATCAATATGTATTTTTTTTTACATTTAAAATCATTGAGCTTTGGTACCATTTATATCTAGCCACTGGGGAATGGAGTCTTCCATGGCAGAGTCCTTCCCCACAAGCTGCATTTTCCATTCTGTCCATCTCCAAAGCCTGGGCTTCCTGACAAATCACAGAAGCACTTAAAACAGTACACTGAAAACAGAACTATAAGGAGGTTGAGTGTGAGTTCAAGGTCAACCTAGACCCCTATGGTAAGACCCTCTTTCAAAACAATGAGTAAATAAATATGTAAATAACATAAAATTTAAAAACAACATGGAGTTTACTTTAATTGGGAATTTGTTTCTCTGAAAGGTTAAGAGTGCCTCCCAGACAGGGGCCATATATTATGGATCATTTTTACCCTAACACCTAACCTGATGCCCAGCAATTAATGAGGACTTGACAGTTATAGACTCTGAACAGTGGTTATTATTGAGACATTTGGGTGGGCCATTTTCAAGTTGACAGACTGAAAGTGTCTTGAATGTTAGTGGTTGTCTGGACAAAGAAGTTTTCAAAGTTGAGTGGGCCATCTTTTAAATTGCTCTGCCAGTCCAATCCCTTGAGGAATCCTTGGCTACCACAGCTGCAGCAGCCCAGGGCATGTTGGGACTATCTTCTTGTCATGACTAGACCTAATGGCTGTTTGTGGACTTCTCCCGTGAGTGCTTCTGGGATAAGAACATCATCCTTCAAAGCCTACCATATGCTGAAAAGTTTTACCCTGAGAACTATTCGATGGCTATATAGGCAAATGTGTAGGAGGTTTGATCTGTGTGTACAGTGAGTACAGGGTGGGTGCATGGGGTGAGATGTGATCATGCAGCTACATCAAGAAGCCCCAGGACAGCTTTGCAACTGGAGACATAGCTAAACATTGCTTGGCTGCCCAGCTGGTTCTTGGCTCATTGATGAAAGCTCTTCTGAGGTGAGTACTGCCACTTCCTGCTCTACAGTTGAGAAGACTAAGGTTCAGC
Organism: Peromyscus eremicus; assembly: GCF_949786415.1. NCBI lineage: Eukaryota > Metazoa > Chordata > Mammalia > Rodentia > Cricetidae > Peromyscus > Peromyscus eremicus. The sequence goes on along the minus strand of NC_081416.1, from coordinate 78,456,030 downwards.
ATGGGAAGATGGTGCAGTGGAGAAAGTATAAGTTCTGATCGTAGAACCCTTCTAAAAAGCCAGGTGGGTATGGTGGCCCACCTGTAATGCCAGCCACTTAGGAAGCAGAGACAGGGGAGGCAAATTGATTAACCAGAGTTTCTAAATCTATCAGCCCTGGCTTTGGAGAGGGCCTCAGTTAATATAGGGGAGATGATGAAGGAAGTTACTCCAATGTCAGCCTTTGGCCTTCACACTCACATGCACATGGGCCCACACATACAGGTGCTCACACACATGCGAACGTGCATATACACACATATACACCATACTCATATGCATTCAAAACAAATGAAAAGAAAAAAAGAAAACCAAGGTTCAAATGACGCAACAACTATTCCAAATGTGTGGGAGGTAGGAGCAACCAAGATGCAGACTCAGGTCCCTTGCTGCTGAGATATTCCTTTCCTTTAATGTCACCCAGGAACTCTCAAACCAGATTGCCTGGATTCCACGTCTGACTCAGCTGCTGATGAACTGCAGGACCTTTGGCATGTTGCCTTTTAAAGATTTAGTTAGCGTGTGAAGTAATGGGTTTTGTGAGGACACTTTCATAATGGATGCCATTGTACCCTGCTCATACTTCATCTTGGCTCCCTCTCCTGCCCTCTTGCCGCTTCTTCCCCCCACCCCTGTGATACCACCTTCCATCTCTTCTCATATGAATTTATATGCATATATTTTCATTTGGATCCTGACTAGGAGTAAAAGCTTAACTTTCTCCCTGCTGCCACTTTTTCCTCTGATTTCTTCGAGTTTCCTTCTTCTTTCTTCATAGTACTTCTCCTAATTTCACACACACACACACACACACACACACACACACACACACACTCTGCATATGAGAGAAAACACACTATTTGTCTTTGTGGATCTGCCTATTTAACTTAACACAGTGATCTCCAGTTACGGTTCTACATATTTTCCTGCAGATGATGTAATTTTATTTTTCTTTATAGACAAATAAAAATATAGACAACCTTGTCTTAAAATATTTATTTTTTTATTTGCATTTATGTGTATGTTCGTTTGTGTGTGAGTGCCACAGAGGTCTGAAGAGAGCATAGGATCCTCTAGAACTAGAGGTAGAGGAGGCTGTGAGCCACCCAAAGTGGGTGTTCTGGACTGGTGGTCCTCAGCAAGTGGTCTTAATTGCTGAGCCCTGTTTCTAGCTCATAGATCACATTCGGTCTACCTAGCTGTTGATGGCCATCCAGTGGGATTCTGTAAATGAACTTGAATGAACTTTGACCTGTTGCTTCATCTTTCCATGCCTCGGTGTCCTCATCTGCAAAGGGAGGATGATAGCTCCCACATCCCTGTGAAGATGATGTGAGGTAGGCTGCTCCACACACCTGCTCCCTCCTGAGCTGTCAGCCACCTGGCTCTGCATTCATCTTTTTGATGGGCCAGTTGCCTGACAGCAGAGTCTGATTGCATATCACAAGGTCTCCTTCAGCCACTGTCTCTCTCTAAGGCAGCACTGAATTTCCAGGGACAAGAAGATCTTTGCCGTGTAAGGCCTAGCTTGTAGCTTAATGTCTGGCTGTTTTGTTATTTTTTTTCTTCCTCATCACAGGGACTTCTTTTTCAGCACTGACTAAATGGAATGTTATTTATGCAGGGCCTTGGTGACTGAGCGGCGGCCGCACCCACTACATTTATGTGTCGTTTGTGAACTGGCAGATTGATCCATCAAGGGCCCCAGGGGCATGCACACATCTCATTCTGTTATTCTATGAAGACCTTGGATCTGCTGTCTGTTTGATGTGCCGGGGATGTGAACAGCCCAGCTTGCAGGGCATCAGCAGGGAGGAATCCAGAGGATGAATCTGGACAGTGAGTGCGGCTGGCATGCATCTGCAAGATGGGCAGCTGTTGCCCACCTTGTGCCCTTCACTCAGAAGGGCTGCTCATGACTGAAGAGTGGTCTAGCTGAAGGGACTCATTCTGTCAATAAAATTATATATATATATATCTGGGTTTAACTTACGGTTTGATAGAGAAAGCTCTGCTTGTACCAATCCTGCCATTTCACTTTCTACTTGCAGACTATCCCAAGACATAGAAGGCTTTTATTATCTCATGTCTTGGGGGTGCCTGAAAAATCACTGGTCCCCAGCATTTGCACTTCAGACTCACTTCCGGCTGGTTCTTGGTTGGTCCCCAGACATGTGACACTTGCTCACAACTGAGCCTCTTGCGTGTGCTCTTACTTTGCATGGAAAGAAGGCTTTTCCTTCTCTTCTCCACCAGTAAACATCAGTATCCTTCAAAGTCCACTGATAACACTTTCTCTGGAGAGGCTTTCTGCAAAGAAAGTAGTGTTGTCTCTCCTTTCTCCCAGCTTCAACTACTGCTCTCTTCCCTGATGTGACAATGGACTCACTTTTTCTCATGCATCACATATGAAATCTCTACCCAGCAGGTCAAGGGCGTGAGATGGGAGTTGCAGCTAACTTATCCCTCACGTGTTTGGCTTGGAATACTGTGATGATGCCCACATGAGAAGACATGGCTAGGTCCTATGCTCAGCTTATTTTCAGTTGCACACTCTGTGATTAATTTAGATACTATGATATAATGAACCTTATAAATAATGGGGGCAGCTTATGAAGATGAATCAGCAGGTGCAAAGGCCCTGAGCTAAGTGAATGCCTAATGGTGTAAGAGACACACAGATCACCTGGGATATAATTTCAAGAATTCTAGTTTACAAACTGAGTGATCTGAATGAAGGTCTGTGCTGGGGAGCATGACCAGATTATGTTTGAACAGTGCTATTCTGGCCACTGTCCTAAGAGCAGGCTGTATCAGCCAACTGTGAAAATAGGGGCTACCTAGGAGGCTGTGCTGCCTTCCCAGGGGGTGGGGTGGGGTGGACTGGAATAGAAGGTAGTACAGCCTTCCATTAGGGGGAGCTATAGTGGGCTGGACTAGATGTTCAGCCTTCCATGGGGCAATCTATGATGGACTGGACTAGAAGGTGTACATCCTTCCATTAGGGGGAGCTATAGTGGGCTGGACTAGAAGATGTTCAGCCTTCCATGGGGGAGTCTATGATGGACTGGACTAGAAGGTGTACATCCTTCCATTAGGGGGAGCTATAGTGGGCTGGAATAGAAGGTGTGCAGCCTTCCATGGGTGTGGGACTATGGTGTGCTGGAATAGAAGGTGTACAGCTTCCCATAGGCATGGGACTATGGTGTGCTGGAATAGAAGGTGTGCAGCCTTCCATGGGTGTGGGATTATGGTGTGCTGGAATAGAAGGTGTGCAGCCTTCCATGGAAGGATTATGGTGGGCTGGACCAGGCTCTAGGATCTTGAAGATGCCTCATTCCCACTCTCAACGGCAGCCTGTTCTGCTCTCTCCTGTACCATCCACAGCAGGGCTTCCTTCCTTTGTACCTCTTTCTAGGGTGTTCTCATTTTTTTTCTCCCTGTGTTCTCATCACTTCTGTGTGAAGTCTTATAACAGCAATTATCATGTTACAGCAAATGGTGATTTTAAGCCTTTCTTTCTAATACTTTATTAGCATATGTTAATTGTTTGAAGTAAGACATCATGACATTTCCATATATGCAAACATTCTTACCCCTTCTCTTATCCTTTTTCCTTCCACATGGCTTATAGCCACCCCTCTTTCCTTTCTGATATTTTTTCTAGAACTTATTTCACTCAACTTGCAAATCATTGGGGTTAATTCCTTTGTGAACTCTCATGGACTAGTTCACTGCCTGAAGTATAATACAGATGCACGTTGCAAATCTGCCTCATGAAAACCTACATCCTCAGTATTAGGGACATAAGGCAGGCAGCACTTATCATATCCTCTGATGTTTACACCTCTGTAGCAGCCATCCCAGGTAAATAAACAAGAGACTATTGAGGAGGATAAAAGGTGTGTATGTGTGTGTTGATACTGAGGAGACACTATCAGTATGGGGACTTTCCTTATATGTCTTCATTTCATCCCCATACAACATCACTAGGTAAATATTGTCTTCATCGTACAGGTTAGAGAACTGAGTCCCAAGGAATCAAGTTACCTAGTTGGTAAGTGGCTCCTGTGGGACTTTTCCTGATGAATATTTTTCTAATCTCCTACAGAGAGGGCAGCAACAGACCAAAGCAATAAAGCCATTCAAGTCCAGCATGGAGAAGCAAGGACCTTATTGGCGTCATTTCAGGAGTTACTCACAGATGTGGGGGGGACTCCTGCAGCTGCAGAACCCCAGACCTCACTCCAGGGTGGTGATGACTCATGAAGTCTCCATCATTTGTGTCCCCTGCACAGCTTGCAGTCAGCTCTGCTAGGCAAGACTCCTACAACAATTTTGTACCTGCTCAAATAGCTGGGGAGGGTCTTTTTGAATTTGGTTAAGTTTCTTGTTAGTTTCATGACCCCAGTGAGCTCACAGGGGATGTTTCTGTCCTAGCAATCCAGCTATAACAATGTCAGAAAAAGACTCTATCCCCCAGCTACCTGCAGTGAGGGCTGAGCATTTTCCCTGAGGTAGATTGTCCACTGGTCCATTAGGAAACAGTCAGTCATTATTTCTGTTCATCTGGACATAATAAAACCCAATAAAGAATGCTGCCACCATTATTCTTAGGTCACAGTCCTGTCTGCCCAGGAATGGATGAGGGTCTCAAGCAATCCTACTGCCTTAGAAGAGAATTAACTATTTTATTTTTCATTTCCAAGTAACCACCATGGTACCGAGGATGGAGAATTCTTCAAACCCAAAGCAGGACGTTACAGGAAATAAAACCAGCAGAGACTGGGAGGAAGCAAAACAGAACAGGCAGCAACAGAAGCGCTTCACCAGCACTGCTATTGTCCTCTGACAAGGAATTGACAGTTCAGAGAGGTTAAGTAACTTGGCCAAAGCTTCCTAGAAGCTTGATTTTGAGCCGCATCTCAGCCCTGATGGTCCTGATGCCAAAGCTCACATGCTTGCCTCTTCACTAGTCATCTCATTCAACCCTTCACTTATTTGTTTCATCAACCAGCTGGCCAGCCAGGCAGCACTGGCTACCAGCCTGTGACTGGCAGTCATGGATTATGCTTAGCTCACTATACAACCTTACAAGTGTCCCTTGTAGCAGAAACCATTTTCTGGGCTACAGCCCTGTCTCTTGAGTGTTATGAACAAAATCTTTTCCTGATCAGAGAAGGCACATTCCAATCCAGATGGATCTTTAGAAATTCCTTTCCCAGCCGGCTCACTCATTTTCCATTCTTGTGGTGAAGTCAGACAGAGAGGCAGGAGGATAGAAGCAACCATAACAAGTACACCCACGCTTGTTTACAAGAGAGAAGCATTTCTGATGGGCCATCGGAAGATGGACAGCACCCGTGTGCCACGGTCGGCTTGGCATTCCAGTGCGCTTCGGATTTATGGCTCCAGCATCTCCAAAGGAGGAGTCCATTGGCACCAATTTCATTCCGAGGTCCTAGGGTTGGTTATAGCTGCAACTCTTAATGTGAGTGATGAGAGTGTCCTAGGAGGCAAGCGGGCACATGAGGCTGAACAGTTGTTTCAAGGATTTATTGTTGATTCTCCACTTGATTCACTTCCCAGGCTGCTACTCCGAGAGTTAGTCTCGAGCTGCTCATGTTGAGGGGCTCCCTGTGTTCCTGTGTCTGTCTGTGCCTACTTGTGAGCTTGGGTCAGCCAAGCCCCCACCCTTCCCAGAGGGCCAGCCTGTAATCACAACCCTGGTGGCCCTTGACATCATAGTATATCTCACTAGTGAGGACCAAGGTCTTCCAAGCTAGTTCAGCATCCTGGGCTGCAGAGTCTTTGACTCTACTGTGTTTTTTAGCATTAGAAAGACCCGTGCTTTAGTTATTTGAACAAATCTATGTAAATTACAGGGAAATCCCCAAAGAAATGATAATTATTTTCATTATAGTAGTTAAGCCATTCCCCCAAAAGAGGAGAGCAAAGAATCGCAACAATCACTTAAAATACCAATTCAGTGGCTAACTCTTATGACTTGGGCAAGGTGTATTTCCTTCATCTATAAAATGGGGCTAGGGACAGTGCCAGTATTACAAGGCTGTTGTGAACTTTACACGGGAAATAAGGTTGAAAGTATTTTGAACAGGTCAGTAAATATGCATAATTGATGGAACTAGATTTAACTATTATTGCAGACCGTAGCATACCTAGTTACGATGTTAAGTGACTGGGATTTATACAAAGGGACATTTTTAAAGTTATATATGTATGTTTGTATATATGTATGCATGCATGATTCATAAGCATGCTACAGCATGTGTGTGGAGGCCAGAGGACAATTTGTGGGAATTGGTTTTCTCCTCTTCCAGGTGAGTCCCAAGGACTGAACTCAGGTTGTTAGCCATCTCACCGGTCTGTTTGATGGGGTCTTGAAGTATCTTTACTTACCTTACGTTGTGATATCTTTATTTTTCTACTGTATCTTTAGATTTTTCTCAGTTGGGCTGATTCTGTTGCTAACTCTGAATGAAACTTCTGTAAGGCTACTGTGACTTCCGGCTACTTAGTCACAGAAGGTTTTAAAACCCCTATAAATTGTGAAAATTTATAGTGGTGTATCAGGAATGTAAACATATGGACTTGTGCAGTTGCCTAAACCTTGGGCTTTTCTTCCAAGACTTGCTTCACACCGGGTGGCCTGTTGTCAGAAGATGGAGGGGGTTGTCTTATCTCTGTTTCCTTTACATTACTGGCTATGATTTCTGCCTCTCCAGGTTTGAGAGCAGTCGAGCAAAAGAGAAAAGCAGGCATGGACCTATTGGCTAATCGGAACTGACATGTATGAGGAATCAGCGTTTTCTGGAACTGGTGGATGTTTAAAGAGGGTCTCTTTAAAATGAATTTATCTTGTTTCTTGAGACTGTTGTACCCATTTCAAGAAACCCCCAGAGACCACCAAGGAGCTTGTTTCTGATGCAAGCACATAAGGGTCCTTTTATTGTCAGGTTCAACCTGGGCCACCACCAGGCAGATGGAGGGAAATGCGGTGGCAGCCGTGAGCCCAGGTGTAGAGAGTTTTAATAGGGAAAAACCACAAGCTGGGAATTGGCAATTTGGGATTGGGTAGAAGGGATATGGGGCAAGGTGATTTTTTGAAACTATTGGTCTAGACTTTGGGTACGAAACCACATTTGAAACCATTGGGTTGGACTTTTACAGGGAACCACAACTTGCTGAGCAGGATTATCTGGGCTGCTCAGCAGGATTATCTAGATTTATCTAGATATCTTTAAGGGCCATAAACCACAGACAGCATGTCTGTAGGAACATACTGCTCTGTATCTGTTCAAGTTGTCATGGCATGTTCCTGAGGTCCTTCCTGGAACTGAGTACAGCAGGTGGTCTAAGATGGTGACCCTATCCCAAGATGGGGTCTGTATTGCCTTCACAAGACAAAGTCTCATTGTGTAGTGCAGGCTGGCCTGGAACCCATTGTCCTCCTGCCTCAACTTCCTGTGTGTTAGGCTTACAGGTGTCTTCTGTTACACCAGGCTTTTCTGCCTGCTTTTTATGACTATAAATGTCATCATGCTCACCAACCCTCTTGACTGCTGGGGGCTTCATACCAGTAGTTCTCTTAGGACAGGACACTAGTTGCCTTTCTGTTTCTATATTGTCTCCTACACCTTTTTTCTTTTCTCCACTCTTAGGAAAATAGGATTCTGTAGCAGGAATCTTAAAAGTTCTTATTAATAAAAACAAACCTGGAGCCAGGTATTGGGGTGACCGCTGGAAGATCAGAGAAGCAGAACAAGACACAGCTACCTCACCTTGCCAATTCCTCAGCTGATCCTGTTTCCTCAGACTGGAAGCCTCCGAGTCCTCATATCCGAATGGCTCTCAGCTGGACTATGCTGCTCAAAAGCCTAAAAGCTTACCCAGCCAAATGCTTCTAGTTTCTGGTCTTCACGCCTTAAATACCTTTCTGCTTTCTGCCCTCACTTGCTGGGATTAAAGGCTCACTTCTTGGGATTAAAGGCGTGAGTCACCATGCTTGGCTGTTTCCAGTGTGGTCTTGAACTCACAGAGATCCATGCCTCCAGAAGGCTAGGATTAAAGGTTCGAGTGCCACCATTTTCTAGCCTCTGTATCTAATGGCTGTTCTGTTCTCTGACCCCAGATAAGTTTATTAGGGTGCACAATATTTTGGGGAACACAATACCACCACAGGATTCCATATTCCTGGCTGGCTGGATTTCATCCTCCTTCCTTCCTACCCATCTTCCCTCTGTCTTCCTTTCCCTGTCCGTATAGTAGGGCCTTGTGCAATCCAGGAAGCACTTGCTCCTGAGCTCCTTGTGCAACCCATGTTCATCGCTGATGTTCTGTCCTCATTCCAGGTTGCCCCAGACAAAGTCTTCTCTCATGTGCGTGTGGCTCCTGTGTGTCTAAGGCCAGATGAATTCACCCACAAACTTAATCATCGCCAGCTTGTGATGCAGGCCATCCTCTGCATGTGACAGGCGTGACTGGGACTCCAACCCCGTATAATTTAATCATGATAGCATAGGGGGCCAAAGATGAAATGGTACTCTTGGTCCAGTGCTCTTAAGCCAGAGCCCCAGTCTTATTTATCTCCCACTTCTGTGCATTTCATGCCAGTTTGGTCTAGATCATGTTTAAAATCCCCCCCCCCCCCCCCGCTGTCAGATTTAACTGCCCAGCTTGAAATTCAGTCCATAAGAAGAGTAGACTACACGATCAGATCAAATTTATACCCCACTCTGTCTGCCACCATCTCAGGTATGGTGCTAGGATTATTTGGGACAGAATCCTAGTAAGACTGTGTGAGATCAGTTGTAAGCTTGGAGCTGCTTTGATAGTCTATTATTCTTTAATGAAAATATTGGATAACCCAATGTAAGCCACTCAAATACTAGGTTGTTTTGTTAATTGTCTGCCCTCATTTGAGATTAGTGAGATTTTCATCAAGTTCAAAGATCGAAATAGATTAAAATAAAATTGATTCATCTGTTTTTTTGCAGACTTGGACATATGAAATCAGATGGCCAGTCTTAGGACTTAATGGCTTAAGAATAGTTTTCATAGATGAGAGTTCTCTTGGTAATAGCTGGTTGGTTTCAATGGTATTGGGTCTCCTGTTGGATGCTTTTGTGGTAACGAGCATTTTCTTCCTCTTTTTAACATAAAGAAATTCAATTCACCCCTCATGTTGTTGCTTCCTTTGAAATAAAGAAGGAAGGGGTTGGGGGCTGTTTCTCCCATCTGTCTTGCTTTGTCATCTCCTTCCAGAGGAATCCTGTTCTTTTTTCTTTCTGTGTGGGGACTGGAAATATGTCTGAAAATGTCGCAGTCTGTGTAGGGGTTCCTTTCTGTCTTGCACTGTGTAACTTTTTACCTATGCAATTATCCCTTTAACTCACTGCTGCTTTTATTTATGGATTGTGGCTCATCCTCCAAGCCTTCTAATATTTTCAAGGATGCTTCAGTGTTTTAAATCTGCTTTTCATTGCCCATATTTCATTCCGAGCCATGGGGGCTTGCTCTCTGCCCTTTGCTTTAACATCAGCTCTGGTGAAGTCATTCTACTGAAATCACTTCTCTGCTGTCCACTGGAGCTTTGATAATCAAGCCAATCCTCATCTCCCCCTCCACATTTGTGGCATGATGACAGTTTCCTACATTCTAGTCACTTGAGTCATTTTTAAGCTCCAGCTACTTCTGCGAGAAATCTTTCCTATTGAAGCGATAGTAAAAAACACAATTAATGAAGAGTTGGCTGTAATTCAGACAGGGAGGTTAATTTCCTTTTACACTTGGGATGAAGATATTTATGAACTCTTTTATTAGAGTAAAATATATAAAACATAAACGTGACCATCTGTACCATGTTCAGAGCTCCACTCAGTATCCAATGTGATGTTTACTCACACTGTGTATCTGTCAACTTCGTCCTTTTCTGGAACTTATTTTAGAGCACAGACTTCCAACTGCTTGGGTGATCAGACTTGTCAAACACTTCAAAATGTATGGAGATGCTATTTCATCTCCTTCATCTGTTCTTTAAGACACATCTTGGCCTTGCATTCATTCAGTGTATAAATAGTGAGTGTTTATGTCAACCCAAGTGTCATTCATTGCTTGGTGAAAACCAGAAAGGGCCATGGGGACAAGTTGGCTGGAATGGTTTACACACCTCCCTCACTCCTGTAGATATTAGTTGTCATCACTGCCCACTGTAGATATTAAATATCATCATTGTGCTCTGTATTTATTAAGTACTATCACTGCTAACTGTAGATACTGAATACCATCACTGCCCACTGTAGATATTAAATATCATTACTGTTCACTGTAGGTATTAAATATAATCATTGTCCATTGTAGGTATCAAATATCATCACTGGTCTCTGTAGATATTAAATATCATCACTGACTTCCATAGATACTAAATATCATCACTGCCAACTGTAGATATTGAATATCATTGCTGCCCAGTATAGATATTAATATCACTGACCTCTGTAGATATTAAATATCATCACTGTCCATTGTAGATATGAAATATAATTAGTATTCTGGATATTTTTGCTCAATTGTGTTTCCTGGAAATTGATCCACATTGTTACATCAAGGTTTTGGCAGATACTTGTGAGTCTTTACCACAAGGCAGGGGCCATAAGTGAGGCATTTCCTCTCCTTGCCTCAGTTACCTTTCATAGCAACCCTCTGGGGAAGTACCCTGATACCATCAGTATTGGAGATGTGAGAAAACAAGAGTTCAAATATTTGTCCAACGCCTCCCAGCTCATTGTTAAATCATAGCATAAGTACAGGACCTATTATCTATGTGTCCACAGTCTTGATTGTGATTTCAGAGGCGAGTCAGAAGGCCCTGGGAGAGATGTTTGGTCTGCTCTAAACTCTCTAACATTCGAGGCTATGTAAGAGTTCAGCAGATAGTGGGGAATGAAAGAGAATTCACAGCAAAGGGGCAAAGATCATTGTGGGAACCTACAACTTTCAAAAACTTTATGTTGTAAGTGTGAGCATTCCAGAGAGGCCGGCAGAGGGTAGTGTAGGCGAGCTGTGGGAGTGGGGAGCTGTGCAGGGAAAGCTAGGTGTGCACTGGGGTGGGGGTGAATGCTGCTGTGACCTTAGAGGAAATGGGGATGGCTTGGGCTTTGCTGCTGCAGGAGAAGGTAGAGGGGTGTGACATAACCTGGAGAGGTCTTCGAGAGAGGTTGAATGTGAGCAGCTGGACTGAAACATGATAACATGATGACATTCAGTATCCAGGGAAGACTGAAGAATAATGCGATTTAGGGAGAGAGAGCAAGAAATGAGAATCTCTGGGCAAGGTAGAACATTTATGTAGTTGGTTTTCAAAGCCTCCCCTAATGTAGTAAGCAGTGAGTGGCATGAGTAGTCTGACATGGTTGCTGATGTCAGACCCATATTAGAGTCCATGTTCTGGAACCTTGAGAAGGAAGCAAGTCACCTTTCTGCACCTCAGCCTCTTCTTTGGTGAAAAGAACCTTACTAGAACCTGCCTTAGGAATTAAGAGGATTAAGTGAAAAATATATATGATGCCACCTTGCCCTGGCTTTGTAGATAATAAGTTCTTGATTAAACCACCAACATCAATAAAATTATCAGCATTTTTTTTATTATTTGAAAATGGTTTGTAACTAGCATCCTCAAGTCCTTCTCTGTGGCAGAGGAGACAGCACTTTACTTTCACTACGTACCAAGGAAACCGTCTTCTTAACAATGGACCCCTCTGAACAATGCAATCTCTCTCTCCATAAAGAACCTTTTACTACAAGTAAGTCAGACAAACAGTAGCCTGTGAATGCATGTTTTACAAGAGCCCCGACACATGATTTGAAAGGTCACTGATGTCAGTTTTTAGATTAAATTTTCTCTTTCTTTAATAGTTCAGATCAGATTTTTGATTATATTAAGTCATTTCAGAGAACCCTGCACACCTTGTTATTACAGAGTATGGTGTCTGCCTGGAGAGTGACAGCCACATCACTGTATCTCTGCATGGGGGTTGCTCTCAGCAGCATGAATCGGGAAAAAGACTCTCATGAACACTACCTTCCCAAGGGAGGACCTTTGCTCCTGACATGCTTCAAGAAGAAGCTGCCAAGTTATTCTCTGAACCTTACCTGATAAATTAAAAGTAATTCAAATATCGCTGGTTGAGACTAGGACTTTGAGGCCATTAAAAGTGACACATAAAATGTGAGCCTCTGTTGGTAAAGGGTAATTTTCCTTCTAGAGATTGCGCAGGTAAAGACATCTGATTTTCTGAAAATAATGTCGTCTCACTAAATAAATACATGCTGAAGCATCCCCACCTTATTTCTATTGGAAAGAAATGACTCTTTAAGGAAGAAAAATATGTAGTATTTGGAGAAGGGATGTTAGTAATAGTGTAAGTATTGTGTGTATTCGATGGAATAAAGAAGGTGTATTCAAAATCAGAGGTGGGAAAGTGGTTATTCAAGACTTTACTCACCTTGTGGATTTATTGTATTCCTATGCAGTTTTTAAAATCTCACACACACATTCAGTTGGGTGGAGCTTAGTGGCAGCTGTCCCATGAGACTGGCTTATCGACATTATCACCTGTGATCTTGTCTCAAAGTTGGTGCATCTTATCCTGTCTGACTGTCTCTGGTGGGGATATGCATTTGCCATTACCTCCTTAAGTTTGTTATATTTTTTAAGGCAGTGTCTCACTCTACGACCTAGGTTTGCCTCAAATTTGTGATCTTATTTGTGATCAAATTTCCAGGTGCTATGATTATAGACATGTAAACCCATGTCTGGTGATTTCTCTTCTTTGGAAACTGTGGACTTTACCCTGTAGCAGCAATGACAATGTAGGTGCCTTGAGGTGCTTCTGAATAATACTGTACATTTTTTTGAGATATCAGTGTTTTGTGACAGGTTTGGAGGAATTTTTTTCCTAGGACAGAATATTCCTGAGCATATTAGAAAATTTATCTGACTTTACACTAAAGCTAAGATGTACAAAAAAAACCAAAAAACAAACAAACAAAAAACAAAAAAAAATCAAGCTTCCTGGCAGAGTGCTGCACTCGAGTACACTTTTCATTCCCCTTAGGTCATTAGGATGGATAATGTTGGAAGATGTCCTGGGGATTTAAAGTCACAGTTTGGATGCAGGTGCTATAAACCAAATTCATTGTCTTAGACAAAAGAAAGACTTAGAGCCCATGACTAAACATGATTGTATTCAGGGTCTCACAAACTGCCGCCACTATTTAGAGGTCTCCATGACTAATCTGTGTATCATCTCTCTGTACAGATCTGTGTATTGTCTCTGCAATAAACAGCGATCATCATCAGCATAGGTGGCAGCAGCAGCACCACAGTCACTGTCATAAATATTTTCGTTATTGCTGTCATCATCACTGCCTTTGTCAGCTTCACCATTGACATTATCAGTACCATCAGCACCATCATAATCCTCACCATCATTTTCATCCCCGTCATTATTATCACCATCATCAACATAGTATCATGGTCATCATCAGCATTGCCATTGTTATCATCGACATTATCACCACCACCATCAGCATGATTCTCACCGTCATCATCATCATCATCAACATCACCATCATCACCATTGTCTTCATCTCCATTATCACCACCACCATTGGTCATAATCATCACCATCACCACCACCACTACCATCAAAATATTTGTTTTTTTACTTTCTTCTGTTTTATGCGTTTTTTTTTTTCTTCAGGAAGGCTCTTTCAGGATGATAGCAGTGTCAGGATTATGTTCACCAGTTAATTATTAGTCTCATTGACATAATCTGCTATTTTGTCAGATAATTCAGGAAATAGCTGTTCTTGTAAGTCAATGATAGTGTACTTATCTTGCATGCACAACACCCTTGGATCTATCACTGGCATCCAAAACAGTTTTAGAAACTATTCCAAAACAAATGAATCTTTGACTCACTGTAGGATACATGCTTGTTTTTAGGTCAACTGATAGGGTGGTGAGATGGAACATTCTTAGGTCAGGCGTGGGCCCTTGGGGGATGTGAGTCATGAGTGGATGTGTTTCCCATTAGAAGCAGATGAAAATGATAACTACAAAATATCTTACCTGGACTCCAGTCCTCATTTTACTGGACAAATAACCTAAGTCCAGAGAGTTTTTCTTTTGTCTTATGTTGGCATAGTAATGAACAGGACTGGATTTTCCTGGAGTTCTTTTTAAATGGAAATATGACATAAGCAGGAATGTGCATATATCCTAAGTATGTAGCATGAGGGGATGTCAGAGAGTGATACAAACATGCGGTACCACCATCTACACCAAAATACATTGTCCACAGACTAGTGCTCCTTACAGTCACTACCTCTTTCCATTAGAACCATCTTGACTACTAATCCACAGACTATTGTTGATAGGAACGTTACTTGTAGACAGTTATGAAGTGAATAGTTGTTTTTTTTTTTTTTTTGGTTTTTCGAGACAGGGTTCCTCTGTGTAGCTTTGTACCTTTCCTGGAACTCACTCTGTAGTCCAGGCTGGCCTCAAACTCACAGAAATCTGCCTGCCTTTGCGTCCCAAGTGCTGGGATTAAAGGCGTACGCCACCACCTCCCGGCTAAAGTGAATAGTTTTGTATCTGGCTTTGTTAGACCCACGTGTATGTGTGTGTGTGTGTGTGTGTGTGTGTGTGTGTGTGTGAGAGAGAGAGAGAGAGAGAGAGAGAGAGAGAGAGAGAGAGAGAGAAATCCCATTGCAGTCCATTTTTTCCATTATTGTGTAGTAGTCCATCATGTCAATATGCTGATAATTAATGTGCAATTGGTGTTTAGGATGATTCTGGATTTTAGTTACCCTGAAAGTACTAATGTGAAAAATACCCATTCCCAGGGGCTTTTTCTCTTTTTGTTAATATCATGAGATGCTTTTCCTGAAATATATATACACACACATATATGTATACATATTCCATTAATGGATAAATTTAAAATGAAAGCATTTTTTTCAAATAAAATTTTAATTTTTATTAAAACCTTTTATATACAACATTACTAGAACAATCTACCTATAATTTTCCATTATTACATAGTCTTGTCAGGTTTAGTCATTGAAATGTTCATCATTTCATGTATGTATGTATATCATGTATGTAAAACATTTATATCCTGCCCTCAGGAGGTTTTTGTAAGACAGATGTTAATTATAGCAAAAGTGTTTGGATAAAATGACTAATAAAGTTCTGAGAGTCTAGAGGTTCTGTGTTTGGGATTTTAACTTACATGTTTGTTTCCTTCAGGTAGGACTACTCAGGCTGACTTTAGTATCAGTTGGGCTAATTTGTGAGTTTTGTGTTCTGCATCTTCAAATGTGTTATAATCAAGCTATCCTTGATATTCCTGTACTATCAACTTTAAATGTCTGCAGGATTTGTAACATTGTGGATGTTTTTATTCTTGATATTTATAACTCGGATTTCATTTTCTTGTAGATCTCTCTGGTGTTTATCAATTTTGTATGTGTTTTGGGAATCAACAGTTGCTTCTTTGATTCTTTATCTGTTTCCTTGTGTATGATGTTCTCAGCTTTACTATTCTCCTTTTCTGCTTTATTTGGCTCCTTTCCTGATTTTTGTTAGTGTTTTTAGCTGTTACTCCCTTGTTAGTTCCACTTAAAGTTATACACACCTCCCTCCAGTTACAACGTCT
Organism: Peromyscus eremicus; assembly: GCF_949786415.1. Taxonomy (NCBI): domain Eukaryota; kingdom Metazoa; phylum Chordata; class Mammalia; order Rodentia; family Cricetidae; genus Peromyscus; species Peromyscus eremicus. The sequence continues at coordinate 78,440,242 of NC_081416.1, read as the reverse complement.
ACATCCTACTGACCATGTTTTCATTACTATTCAGAGAATATGTTTTCTAATTTTCATGGTCATTTTTAAAAATCTTTCAACCCTTCATCCTCAGTAATATCATTCCTTCGTTTCTAAGAATTTTGGACATCTTAGGATTTCCTATTTTCTCTTTTTAGTAACTTGTAGCTTAACTTTGATGCAGTCAAACAGTACATTACAAACAGCTTTAGTCTCGGATGGTAGTTCAGACTTTATAATCCAGAGTATGGCAAGCTTTCATAGTGTTCAGATCAACTCGGACACTTTCTGCCTTACCTCATTGCCAATTGCTGCAGCAAGCATGTTTTCATTAGGTAAACACAGCTAATCGTGTTAATATTCAAAGTTCCTTCCTCATATTTTGCACTTGTATGATTATGAGTTCGGTTTTCCTAGTAGGAAAACACACTGCTTGTTTCTTTTTGCTTATGTCTTTTTCTTTTTTAGTTTATATGTCACTTTTCTAGCTGGAGACAGAGTAGAGTGCTCATCTCTCAAGAGCATTGGGCATTTTTTCAGTTTTGAGCGTTCTTCTTTCTCTTGTCTTAAAGGCATCCTTCTTTCTGTGAGCCTGGTTGTGTCATCTTTTTTCAGCTTTTCAAGCTGTAACTTTTCCAAGCCCATCTATCAGTCCTTATTTGATCACATGTTTAAGTTGTGTTTCTTACAAGATCAGGCTGTAAGATTTTATTTTAGTATGACATCATACTATGAAATTAAAATATAATTGCATCATTTGCCCATTCCCTTTCCCCTTTCCAACTCTTCCCATGTCCACTGTCCCCTTTGTTCTGTCTCAAATTCATAGCCCATTTTTCTTTAATTGTTATTTTTACACACACATGTATATGAACAAATATATAAACACAACCTGCTTGACCTGTTCAGTGTTACTTGTATGTATATGATTATGGTGATATTTTATTTGTACTAAAATGTGATTTGTATGTTAATAAATAAAGTTGCCCTGGGATCAGAGCTATTAGAGCCATAGCAAAAGCTGGGCAGTAGTGGTGCACACCTTTAATCCCAGCTCTTGGGAGGCAGAGCTAGGCAGATCTTTGTGTGTTCAAGGATACAGCCAGCATTGGAGACACACGCCTTTAATCTCAATACCAACCATAGAAGACCTGGAGGTCTGTACAGACAGGCAGTGACGAAGCAGTCATGTAGTTGGTTTTACAACCAATGAGAAGGCAGAACAGAAAGTCTAAAAAAGACAAACACACAGGAAGTAGGTCTCTTGGCTGAAGAGGATAGCTGCCTGTCTTAGCTCTGACCTCTTGGGCTTTCATCTCTGCATTGGCTCTGTGTTTCTTATTTAATAAGATGGTTACTTCTACATATGATTTCAGGATTGAGCACTTGGTACTGGAAAACCAATTAGGGGGTTCATCCCTGGGGAAAACCATCTCTCCCACCATCAGCATTCCTCAGTTGCCTGTAGTAAGAAATATCTTTAAAAATGTCCATTATCCTTAGCAATTACGGAAATGCAAACCAAAATAACTTTCAGATATTAGCTGGTTGTTGGGACTCATGTCTTTGAAACTGTCAAGGCTTTAGATGGTTGTTACTGTCCTGTGTGGCTTTCCTATGTCAGATAGCAGGGTATTGGGCACCATGGCCACCATGGGAGAGCTGACTTAAGATGGATGGCATTCCTCCTGTGCCTCAGTTCCTCTCTTGTACAGCTTTTCACTTCTGATTTTGTCTCTCTGGAACTATGCCTTCTCCTGTTTTTTTTTTTTTTTTTTTTTTACATTTTATTTACTTATGGGGGGCATTGCATGTCACAGCATGCTTATGGAGATCAGAGGATAGCCTGCAGGATTTGATTATTTCCCTCCATTGTTTGGGTTCTAAGGACTAAACTCAGGTTGTCAGACTTGGCGGCAGTCACCTTTACTTGCTGAGTCGTCGTCGTCTCGCTGGCCCTATTCCTGCTTTTAAAATTCCCTTTTGTTTGGTTCTTAAGGCTTCTTCCATGTGTTACTTCATGGGCAGATGTCTCAAGAGGAAAACTGGTGTTGAATATTGCTTTTTATTGTCTGTTATTTCCTTCACCTCTAACATTTACTCCTTACTTTCTTGCTAATCTGGCAAGCTTGAACCCAATTTATTGTAACTCTAGCCCCATGAAATTGTCTATACCTCCCCTAGTTTGATCCTTAATAACAAATACCCCTTTCCTATGTTTTGCCCGTTAATTGACAAATGTCTGATGGAAAGTATCAATATTCAGCAATTCAGATTCATCTAAATAACTTACCTTAATATTCTTTCTGGAATTTGTTTTTGAAGTCATGGCTACTACGGATATACTGGTTGCTTTGAGCCAAATGACCTGGAGATTCATACATGATGGGCAAACACTCTATCACTAATCTCTATACTCAGCTTTTTTTATTTCTGTAAGATTTATTTAGTTTTTAAATTTAAAATTTAAATTTTAATAAAAATAACTGTCTGTTTGGGGGGTATATGCATGTGAGTGCAGGTGCCCACAGAGGCCAGAGGTGTCAGATCCCTTGGAGTTAGAGTTGGAGTCTTCTAACATGGGTTCTGGGAACTGAACTTGGGTCCTCTGCAAAAGCAATATGTGCTCACAGCTGCTGAGCCATCTATCTCCTGCTTTTTATTTTGAGATAGTCTTCACTAACTTCTCCAGGCTGGCTTTGAACTTGATCTGTAGACCAGGCAGGTATTGAAATTCTGGTCTTCTTGCTTCAGCCCCTCAAGTAGCTAATATTCTTGATCTTGATATTCTTGCTTCCAGACTCAGCTTATTATTGGCTTATATCATTGCTTTTGGTGGGAATGATGGTTGCTGTGGGATGTTCTCTATGCTGTGAATGTGTTGCTCTGACTGGTTAATAAATAAAGTGTTGATTGGCCAGTAGCCAGGCAGGAAGTATAGGCAGGACAAAGAGAGAGGAGAATTCTGGGAACAGGAAGGCTGAGAGAGGAGACTCCACCAGCTGCCGCCATGAGAAGCAGATGTTAAGATACCGGTAAGCCACGAACCACATGGCAATTTATAGATTAATATAAATGGGTTAATCTAAGATATGAGAACTAGATAGCAAGAAGCCTGCCATGGCCATACAGTTTATAAGTAATATAAGTCTCTGTGTTTACTTGACTGCGGCGGCTTGGCAGGACCCGGAGAGAAACTCTCCAGCTACAGATGGTTCTCTATAGGCTACTCCATTCTAGAAGAATTCCTGGTTCAGGAATTCGGGTATCCCGCCTTCACATCTGATTGTAGTCTTCAGTATCTGTTTACTAATGCCTGTGAACAACCAATTATGGCATTGCCAAAAATAAATAATTGAAGACAACACTTTCCCATCTATAAGACATGGAGAATAAATGCTCAGGTAGCTTAGGAGTGGCCAAAGAGTAATTTCATGTGAGGTTCATAGAACACCATATAGCTTGTAGCAAGGCGCCATGAAATGCCACCTTCTTACTTTACCTTCAACACTTACCTAGGCATTCCATTATGTACTGGTTAATTTCATGTCAGCTTGACATAAAGTAGAGTCATTTAGGAAGAGGGACTCTCAGTTGAGAAAATGCCATCATAACATTGGCCTGTAGGCAAGTGTATAGTGAATTTTCTTAATTAGTGATTGACATAGAAGGGCCCAGTACATTGTGGGTGGTACCACCTCTGGGTTGGTAGTCCTGAGTGTCATAAGAGAGCAGGCTGAGCAAGTCATGAGAAACAAACCAGAAAGCAATACTCCTTCATGATCTTTGTTTTAGTTCCTGCCTCCATATTCCTGCTTTGAGTCTCTGATGTGGCTTCCCTTAATGATGGCTGTGATCAGAACATGTAAGCCAAATAAGCCATTTTTGCCTCAAGTTGCTTATGCTCACGGTGTTTTATTACAACAATAGAGATTCTAATTAAGATGCAATACAATTGTTTATTGTGTGATGTACACCTTGCTTATGCAAACCTTCTATTGAGCAAATACAAGCTTCCTTGGAGAGTCCAACTACTGTCTTAATTTGTATTGCAGGAGCTATTGTATTTAATGATGGTGATGGTGATGGTGATAGTGATGGTGGCGGTGGTGGCAGCAGTAGTGATATTCTTGTTGCTCTCTTTCTGGTGTACTGGAGCCTCTTCATGATTCCCAGCACTCCTTGTATTTTTCTTTTTCATGTCTTTCAAGGATCCCTCTGTTATTAGTTTTCAGAGATGCCAAAGAACTTCTTATGAACTATTTAGAAGGCAAATACTTGAGTTTTATTGCCAGTGACAACCGTGTAGTTATCAATGGATAGAACTATGAATGACAGTTGGAATCTGAATTCTTTAAAAAAAAAACAGTGTTAATCTGAATAGCTTTTTAATTCAAGGCTTGGGATATTGACTAGAAAAGGAAATTTCAGTTTTGCTATCTTTTGGCTTCTTTCTGAAGGCCTGTCTCACTTCCCATGGGGAAAGCCCTGATTCATAAAACCTGTTACCACAGGAGTGGCAGAGGTTATAGGAGATGGAGAAAGAAAGGAGATTTTTGATACCAATGTATGTGAATGCAAGGTGAAGTAGCAACTGAGAAAATTAGTCTGCTACTGTGTACTGCAGAGAAAGACCAGTGGTTCGAATAATTAAATCCAAACAGGAGTAAAATCCACCTTCTGTTTCAAAGAGGAAGATGCATTCAGGCCAGCTTCCCTGTCTCTGAGATGCACAGCCCTTTAAGAATGAGTGAGTGATTGTTGGTGTTAGGTGAGTCTCCCATTAGGAAAGTTGGGATCCAGTAGTGTGTCAGTTGGTTTATACTAAGGTATACTTCAGTAACAAATTATCCCAAACTCTTAGATTTAAAATCATAAAGGGATTTATTTTTTAGGTCATATTTCATGTCCTTTTTAGGTTTGCTACATTTATCCCACATTTTTCTGAACATACCTAGAGATTTTAATGATTTTATTACAGGGAGGAAAAAGAGCATATACCACTGAACACACATACAGTGATACTTCAAGCCTGAATTAAAAGTGTTTATATCACACTCTCATTTCTATTTTATTATCTAAAGAAAGCCTCACAGTGCTGTTGTTAGTGGAGTGAAGAAAAACAATCCCTTTTTTGTATATGCTGTGTATGTATGTTTGCATGTGTTGGGTGCATATATGTAGTATGCATGGACTACTGTGCTTGTGCATCTGGAATTTAGAGTTTGATGTCAGATGTTGTCTTCTATTTCTCTCACTTTACAATTGGAGGCAGGGTCTCCCTTACACTGAAAGCTTTCAGATTTGCTGAATCTAACTAGCCAGCTTGCCCCAGGGATGCCTTGTCTCTGCCTCCAGAGCACTGGGATTACAGATGGCCATAATGCCCACCCAGCTTTGTCCATGAGTGCTTGGGATCTGAACTCTGGTCTTCATTTAACAGGAAGTACTTTATGCAGGGGACCATCTCCCCAAATGCCTCAAACAATCCTCTCACAAGGTGATGCATAACTGTTTGATCATATAATTCACCATAACAATGGATTCCTGCGCAGATTTGCCACTTTAGAGTGTGTGGCTGGAGAGATTCTTCATCTTCATCAGTGGCAAATGGAAATGCTAATCTTTAAAACACTAGAGATGTTTTTCTGCCCACACATCTCTACTCTGCAGCCTGACTGTGACATTATCTTACCCAAAGATGTTTTTATCATCTCGTTTGAAGTACTCTAGCCATGCAATAATCCTTTTGCACTGACCAAGCCATTGCACTGCTGTTGTTGATAGTGTGACACAGACGTTACTTCAGCGACCCTTCTAGTTAGCAAATACAGACTTCCTTGAGGAGTCCAAGGACTGTTGTGGTGGTGTCCAAAGAGCAGGAAAAGCCCATCTGTTTGAGGACTCCTAATCTTCAGAGTGTGCTGGAGCCACTTTTCCTTCTGATAGAGCACACTGGAACTGTGAGCCAAAATTTTCCTGAGCTTCCTATGTATACAATGTTTGGGGTGTTTGCAGTCTTGAAGGGAGATAAATGGTGTTGTGAATGGTTTCCCCACCACCGACCCTCAGATTCCTATGTCACCTTAAAGGACCATTTGCTTTTCTTTTTTCTTTCTTTCTTTTTTTATCTACAAACAGTATGGCCTATGGCAAGTCTTTTGCTCTTATCTTAAATTAACCCATTTCTATGAATCTATGTTTTGCTACATGTTCCATGGCTTACCAGTCACTGATTTGACCATTTGTTTTTCAAACTCCATATGTTTCAGGGTGTTTCTACTCCCTTGGGGTTTCATAGGACTCATGTCCTTCTACTGGACTCTGACTCATTCCTTTTGTTAATAAGGCATAAAATAAGCCACCAGCTGTGTCTTATCACTCTTGTAGCTTAAGTAATATGTAATCTTTCAAGACAAAAGAAATTTCAAAGATAAAAAAATTAAATTACCTTTAATCCCATGGCCCAAAGATAAGCACTGTTAATGCCTTAGTGACTAGACCTTCAGCGTCTGTGGGCAGTTTTAACAATGCCACATTGTACGAGCTGCTTACCAGTTTCCCTGTGTGTTCTGAAGACAGAGGACCTGCCGTCACAGGCTAGGCCACTGACCACTAACTGGCAGCCTTGGGAATTTACCAAAGATCTAACATTTTTTTTTCATCTGTGAAATGGTAACTTTTTTTTCTTTTTTACAGGATCTCAGTTTATGCGATTATGTAATTTTCAGAATTCTGTGTGACATATATTAAGTGCTTAAATGCTGTTACTCCATGTTTTATATTTTATTGAGTTTATTAAATGTGTTTAAAGTGATTTTCTTTTTGGTATGTGCTTGCATGTGTGTGTCTGCATGTACATGCCAGAACACACTGGGGATGGAGGAGCTGTGGTGTGGAGGTATCCACTGGGGATGGAGGAGCTGTGATGTAGAGGTATCCACTGGGGATGGAGGAGCTGTGGGGTAGAGGTACCCACTGGGGATGGAGGAGCTGTGATGTAGAGGTATCCACTGGGGATGGAGGAGCTGTGATGTAGAGGTATCCACTGGGGATGGAGGAGCTGTGGTGTGGAGGTATCCACTGGGGATGGAGGAGCTGTGGTGTAGAGGTATCCACTCAGGATGGACTCCCCAGGATCTGTTGATCTTTGCATTGTGTCCAGATTTTAAGAGCCAGAATACCAGGAACTCTGCTGTGAAACGGTCTCCTAGAAATGGCTGGATAAACATGACTGGAACAATGACAGTATCAATGAACATGTTAACATGGAACGGGGGAAGTTTTGTGGGGTCCCACCCCTAGATAAGTACAGACAACTAGTGACTACTGGGAGAAGGAGAATTAGCTTCTCCCAGGGATGAGCCCCCTTATTGGTTGTCCAGTGCAGAGTGGTCAGCCCTGAAACTATATACACACAAACAGCAAAAATGGACTCAATGGGTTGTGTATTTGTATACACAATACATACATACACATACATACCTACGTTTGTATATTGTTTTAGTCAGTGTTTCATTGCTGTGAAGAGACACCATGACCGTGGCAACTCTTAGAAAAGGAAACATTTAATGGGAGCTTGCTTACAGTTTCAGAGCTTTAGTCTATTATCATCATGGCAAGAAGCATGGCAGAGCTGAGAGTCCTACATCCCAATCTGCAGGCAGCAGGAAAAGAGAGACCCTGGGATAGGCTTGGGCTTTTGAAAGGCCAAAGCCCACCCGCAGTGACACACTTCCTCTGACAAGACCACACCCCCTCCAACAAGACCACACCTCCTATTCCCTCTCAAGTAGTGCCATTCCCTGATGAGCAAACATTCATATATATGAGTCTGTGCAGGGCCATTTTTATTTAAACCACCACACATCTGTATGTAACAATAATAGTCAAAGAAAAGGAGGCTGTGAATTTGATGGGGGCTGACATGAGAGGGGTTCAAGGGCAGGTAGCTGGAAGGGAGCTGCTGGGAGGAAGGGGAGGGGGGAAGTGATGTAATTCTGTTTCAACTAAAAGATAAATAAAACTGTAAAATTTTTTGCATGAATATTGATCTGGGAGGAATTTCTAGAATCCCAGTTTTGCTGTAAACTTTCAATGTTGAGCGTCTCTGAGGGTCTTCTATGCCGTTGCTTCTATTCCATTTTATTCGTTTTCTTAATCTTGTTTATTAAACCAGTCGGAAAGTTTGCTGCATTGTGCCGTAAACTCACTCCAGACATATGGAGTGTTGAAGTCTTACTCCTTTTTAGCTTTTGTATAAGGAGGAGGATGGCCTCTCTCACTTGAATCTCTTGTCTGTTTCATAGTGGCTGCTTACATAGCATGATTTTCTCTCACCCTTTCCCTTCCCCACTTTCTCTCTGGTGGAACTTTTTCCCTCAGGAATTTCTTAATTTTCAATGAGATGATGGGATCACAGTCAGAATTTATAGATATAATTGGGAGAAAACTCTTCTCCCTGTAACTGCATCCTGAGGCTGGTGCTATAAACATGCTGCTGTCTGTTCTTAGAGCTGTAGACGTGGTTCTCAACCTTTAGTGTGCCATGGGATCTCAGAAAGTGCCAAGGTCTCTTGCGTCTCTCCTCTATTTCATATGTTGAGACTTGATTCCCTTTATGATCACACCAAGAGAGGAGTCCTTCTGGAAGTGATGAATCTGTGAGGAATTCATTGGTGTCCTCGGAAGAGGGACAGCTTTGCTTGTGTCCCTTCTCACCATGCACCAACACAAGTTCCCCTGAAGGAGAGTCAGCCTTTAGCTGCCCCTAATCCGTCAGTGCCCTGGCCCTGCTTGGTCTTCCCACCTTCAGAGATTCACAAATAAATTTCTATTATTTATAAATTACCTGATAAAAGGTATTTTATTCTAACATCCCAGACGTACAAAGATACCAGTTTGACACAGTGCAAATTGCTGGGCTTTGTACCAAAAACTTCTGAGGTTTGAAATGCGGCCTGAGCACCTGCATTCTGATATGTTCCCAGGTGAAACCCTTGCTGCTTGCTTGAATAGCTTACCTTGAGGGCCCCTGTGAAGCACACGGGAAGATTGTCCATGCTGCCAGAAAAGATCTTTTTGCTTAGTATTATCTCATGTAGTCCCAACCTGCACTGTTATACAGCAGCATGCGTAGGATGCCCACAGTGGATGGACACTAATTTATTTGATAGGAAAGATGTTTAGGCTGCGTGCTGTTAAAAGCTTATGATGGCAGTGAATCAAAGATCCCTCTTGTTGTTTGTGTGCATGAAAAGGTCTTCTTAGAAGACAATTCTTAAGTGGAATTGCTTCTAAATGGTCAGGCAGACATAAAATTTGAATTATTTCATTGTTCTCCAGAAACAGTACAGTAAAATCATATCCACTCACCAAGTGTCAGAGTTCCTGTCCCCTGGCACCCTGGCAAAAGACAAAGCGTGACTGGGCTTTCTCAGGCACTGAGGAAGCACACTATATTTCTCTTATTTTAGTTCTTTGTTTTTTGTGATGTTACATATTTCAAGTGATTTTTTTTTTTTAGCTATAAACATTTTTTGGATATCCTTTTGTCCATTTTTCATTCTTACTGTTTTTAAAGGCTCATTCTTTAATCATAAGTATACTTACAATATGGGTTGCAATTTTTTTTTTCAATCCATCATATAATTTTGTGGACCTTTTTTGATGCGGAAAGAAATTTAATTCACCTTATGTTTTATGGATGTATCTTTTCTTGGTATTTTCCTCTTTGCTTTTATGCTTTAGACAAACTTTCTCAAATCTGCTCTCATTGTTTTGTTGTGGGGATTGAACCTAGAGCTTCATACATGTTAAGCCAGTACTCTCCACTCAACTACAGCCCTGCCCACTCCTTGTTTTTCTTTTGAAATAGAGGCCCACTGAGTCCATTCCTGTCTGAATTTTCACTGAGACTCAGACACTCCTTGACTAGTGAGCCTCTCAATTCTGGGTCTGGGTACCCGGGACTGTGGTCTTGCACGTCAGTCCTGGCTCAACTCCTCGTTCAGGTTTTCAGCAGATGGCCTTTTTTGCTCCGCTACTGCATCTTAGAAATGTTTGCAGACACTGTCAATAAATACTTAAAATTGTGCCTTTGTGGCACTTTGCTTTCGGTGTTGGGAGACAGGTATCAAACAAAATGGTTAGCAAACTGCTACTGCTTTTTGATGCTAAGGAGTGTCGAGGAGAAAACATGGCGGGAAAGATGGGGATATTTGCTTAGAGTTTCTTTCATTGACTTAAACTTTTTTTCAGATTTTTGTTTGTTTAAAGATCATTTTGTAGTAAGAAGCTCCTTGAAATGATTTAAATTGTTTTATTAAATTTATTTGTTGAAAATATTGTTTCCCCATATACCATAAATATCAGCTGTAGGCCTAGTACAGACTTAGAAATTTGGGTCTGTGTTTGTATTTTTTTTTAATACAACATCACTCTACCTCTGCATTGGCCTCAGCCACAGCAGGGAATGCAGCAGCATTTTGTTCTTGCTCCTGTTTGTAATATTCCACTCCTCATCACCCTTAATTCCCTGCGCCTGCTATTCCTTTTCAGTATCTTTTTAGGTATTCTGGTCAGACCATATTTGCAGATGAATTTTAGAGTCGTGTTGTCAAGTTCCATATAAACTCACTTTTGAAATTTATTTAATAATATTAAGTTTGTAGATTAATGCTTAAGGACTTAAAATCAATGCAGTATTGAGTTGTCTCATCCAGAGACATGGCTCGTAGAACATTGATTCTGCTTCCTTTATTTTTATCCTCAGAGTGTTGTGAAGATTTTTCATGTGGATTGTGTGCCTTTCTCTTCAAAGTTATTACAAGAAATTTTAATTCACACCTCCAAGTATGCATCCCACCTGTGCCCCGCGATCTTGATAGCGCTGAGGTACTGTGGAGGCCTCAGTTTCCTCATTTGCAGAGTTAATATAAAATATCGTGAGTCTAACTGAGTTGATGGCACACACCTGTAGTCTCAGTGCTCAGGAGGCTGAAGCCAGGGGATCACCCTTTCAGGATCAGCCTGGACTTTCACAGCATGACCCTGTCTAAAAAAAGAAAGCAAACAAACATAGAAGGCTGTGTTCCTGCGAGATGGGGCATGAGATGGATGCAGGATGAGCACTGGGTGTGCTGGATTTAGTTGTGGATATGTTACTGTGAAGATATTTTTATTTCCTGGGTTTTGTGTTCTTTCGAGAATTTCTGGTTTGTCGTTTGCATGACCATATGCCATCTATAGAAAGCAATATCAACACCGTTGTAATTAGTTTTATCATTTGCTGCTGTTTCTCGCCATCAAGAAGAGCTTACATTTGTCGCGCTCACTCAGCAAGGTGATAAGGATCGTCTGTTGTCAGTTCCTCTCCTCAGCACCGCTAATGTTTTAATTCTGTAAATCATTCTCTGTCTCTGAACTCATTCCTCAGCTCTATCAGTTTTCTCTTTTCTTCCTCAGCAAAGCAAATTGCCTTGTGATTTCCTCTTATTTTACAGATTCTGTGTTTCTTACGACTTCCTTGAGAGCGAAAAAGCAGATGGTGTCTAAAATTTTCTTGAAAATATCGTTCTCGTCTGTAGTTGTGTGTGATTCTTAAGTCTCTCTTCAGACGTGTAGCTTGTTTTCACCAGCCTCATGTAACCATGACATCATACATGTTTCCTTTTAACCTTGGACTGGAGAGATGCCTCCTGCTGCTCTTCCGCAGATTCCCAGCTCCTGCATCCAGTCACAACTGTAATTACAGCTCCGGAGAATCTCATGCCATCCTCTGGCCTCTGTGGACACCCTCTCACACATGGCATAACCTCTCACACGCAAACACACATACACATAAATAAAGTTAAAAATAAAATATTTAAATTTAACCCTGAGGACATGGGTGAAGTCTATCACTTTTTGACTAGTGCCTGGTATGGTGACTTAGTTGTCCTTATTGTTATGACTGTTACCACAGTATTTTTTTGGGCAAGAAAGGAGATGACATTGTCTGACATCAGCAGGTTGAAAGTGTCTGTGACCTCATAAGTATGAGGAAAGACTGGGACACTTCCATCAGTTCCTCCTTCAGATTTGCTAAAGATTAATACACTCAGCTTCGTATTTATCGAGATGTATAACTAACTTGTCTTCTATCACCTTCGATAGGAAAGAGATTGTTCTTGTTACAGCTCGGAGCTCATAGTTGTGTGAGACTGATAATTGCTTTTCTCCTCTGGTAGTATACATGGTACCTTCCAACACCCTGAAAGCCAACAGGCAGGGAGGAAGCTTCCAGGTGAGTACTAGCTTGATTTCTCCATGTTCTGTGGCTCAAGAATGGAATGTCTTCATCCATAGAGTCTTACGATTAAGTTTTGGAGGACAACCAAAACCATGGGCTACAATCTGTAATGTTAAGAAGGCATATGGGACCCCGCTGGGCAGTAACTGAAAATGAAGTAACCCATTCTTGGCACTTGGCTTTTTATTTACTGTCATGGAGTGTCTAATGGATGTATTGTCCCTCCATTATAAGGTGACTTCATTTAACACCCCTCATATATATGGGGATGATTCTACAGTAAGTTTCCATATGGCTCTTTGAAAGGCCTTGAATGGTTTTTTTCTCCATACTCCGTCTCTTCCTCCAGTAACTACTTGTACTCTGAGGCCTTTTTAAGTGTCATGTGTGATTTTAGTTTTTGCATTTTGCTTTGCCACAGTTCTTATTTTGGATAATGTGAACATTTTACTGCTATAACCAGAAACAAACAGTACACGTACTTTGCAGCACTAGTCAACTCAAGCATCGGACCCTCTGAGAGTTTCTCTGATTCCTCTTTAAGAACTGAATTCAGCCATAACCACTTCCTGGTAAGCTCTTATTATTATTATTTTTATTAACTTTATTAAGATGGAATTTACCTAAATCTCACCTGTTTAGGGAGAACAATTCTATGACGTTTAGAACACTCACTGTTTCACTATCACAATTATAGAAAATCTTCATCATTTCAGAAAGCAACTCAGACCTTGGTTCTCACTTCCTAACCACCCATTCCCTGCATGGGTCATTGCTAATGTACTCCCCACTCTACGTTCATCTAGTCTAGATAATATGCGGACAGGGGATCACACTGTACTGATCTCCATGGACTTTCTTTTTTAAAACTTAAATTTCCTTTTAGTTAGAATGCTAATGAGTTTCATTGTGATGATTTCCTATCTATAGGTCATTTTGCTTTGTTCTTTTCATCCTCCCCTACTGTCTTCCTCTGTGTTCTGCCCACCTCTTGTTGGCTTCTTTCTTCCCTGAAAATTGCATCTCCCACTGCTTTCACATCACATGTTTTATCATCATCTCTTGTTCACCCTCTCTCCTCACTTTAGACTCTTTCATTCTCCCTTGTAGTCCCCTTTCACCTTAATGTGCTACATCTATCTGGATATATACATTTGGATGTAGATTCCACATATGAGAGAAAATATACAGTATTTGTCTTTCTGATCGTAGCTTGTTTTGTTAACACAATGATCTCTAGCTCCATCCATTTTCATTCAGTGCCATAAATTTTTGTTCCTTTAGCTGAATAAAATCTCATTTTTAAAATAACTAGCCCATTCTTTTCATGCATTTGATGGACATCTAAACTTGTTCTATTTCCTGTTATCATAATGGTTCAGCTATAAACATGGATGTACATAGATCACTGTGGGCATTGAATTAGAATCCTTCACATAAATATCTAGGTGTGGTGTATCTGGTTTCATGGGAGCTCTCTTCCCATTTTATTTGAGGATTTTCTGTACTGATGTCTGTAGTGGCTGAACAGGCTGGACAGGACATCTACATAGTGTAAATCGTCCTCTTTCCCTACATCCTTGCCAGCATTTATTGCTGTTTGGTTTTGTTGATGATAGATATTTTTACTAGGGTGAAATAAATAACAATGTAGTTTTAATTTGCATTTCTATGGTGGCTAAGGTAGTTGAATGCATTTTAAAATATTTATTGGGTACATTTCTTCCTTTGTGAACTGTATATTAAATTTATTATCTTATTTATTGATTGAAATGTAGTTTTGGTATTTAAATTTGGAGTTCTTTATAGATTCTAGATATTAAGGCTCTGTATAGTTTTCTCCTCTTCTGTAGTCTGTTTTTTTTTTTCACTCCGTTATTATTTCCTTTGCTGTGTTCATTTTTAAGTCCATAAAGTCCCAATTTTTAATTTTTGGGAGTTATTTCCTATGTTATTAGAATCCTTTTGAGAAAGTCCATGCCTTTGTCTGTCTCTTGAAGTGTTTCACTGATGTTTTCCTCTAGCAGATCTTATCTTCCGTTGGCTGAATTAGTTTTTATGTAGTATGAGATATTTAGACATAGTTCCAGTCCCAGGTTGACTTTACAATTTTCCCAGCATGATTTGTTGATGAGGCTGTCTTTTGTTCAGTGTGTGTTTTCACACAGTTCTCGAAGATTGGGTGGCTGTAACTTTGAGGGTTTATTTTTGGATTCTTTGTTCTACTCCATTGGTCTACGTGTCTGATTTGTGCTGGTACCATGCTGTTTTTGTCACTATGGCTCTGTAGTATGATTTGAGTTAAGTTGATTTAAAATAACAACTTTCATATAGCACAGTAAATGTGTGGTATGCAGGAACTTTTCTGGCTTATTTAACTTAACCGGATGTCCTTAATTTCTATCAACTTTATTGTATATTAAATGATTCCATTTTTCTTTGTGAGATAGGGATTTTAACTTACTGTACTGACTTGATGATTTATTCAAGTTTTTATATGTATCACTATATGTTTCCTCTTATTGCTATGCTGTATTCCATAGTATGGATATAGCCCAACTTGTTTAACTGTCCATCTGTTGAAAGACTTCTTAGGTGTTTTCAGCCTTCTTGTACATAAATTTGATAGATGTTCATGAATATGTCCCTCCCCTCTTTTGGTGAACATAAGCTTCTATTGCTCTTGGACAAATGCCTAAAAGTGCAATTGCTGGACCAAATGGCAGCTGCATATTTCACTTTCTTAGAAGCTGTCAAAATATTTGCCTGAATTGTGGTCCCACTTTGCATGCCCACCAGTGATGTATAGTTGGTGCAGGTCTCTGCAGACTCTCCAGCACTGTGTTTGTTACAGGTTTTAACTCTGTAGGTATGTGGTGGTATCTCAGAGTGGATTTAGCTTGCATGTTGCTAATGGACAACCATGTTGAACAGTCTTCCAGTGCTTATTTGCTATTTGTATGTCTTCTTCAGTGTGCTCCTTTGTTGACCACACTTTCCATTTAGATCACTGTTTGGCTTTTTTATGTCAAGTTTTGAGACTTCCCTACTCTAGACACTTGTTTCTTATTGAATTTGTGATTTGTAGCTCACAATATTTTCTTCTCAGTGCACCTTGTCTTTTTGTCCTCTTAATAGAATATTTTGTAGAATAAGAAACTTTAATTCTTTGTGGTGCTGGGGGTCAAACTCAGTGCCTTGTGCAATCTAGGCAAGTGTTCGACTGTTGAGCTGTGTTCTCAGTCCACAGACTTTCATTTTGAGTAGGTTTATGACATTTTCATGGTTCACCATTTTGATGTCAAGCCTAAATATTATTTACTTACTAAGACCCCAAATCTTTTTTTCTCTTTTTTAATACCAAAAACAGTATAATATTATTCTTTATGTGTACGTTCCTGTCCCATTTTTGCATTAGCTTTCTTTAAAAATGTATGTTTAAATCTATGTTTGTTTTGTTGCCTGTGAAAATCGTCGCATTCCCCCAACATCCTTTGTTGAAAATTCTACAGTTTCTCTTTTAATTGCTTTCACATTTTTTTTGTCCCAAATCTCTTGGACATATTTGTGTGGACCTACTTCCAGGATATGTTTTGTTCTATTGAGTTATGTGTTTATCTTCTGGCAATACCATGCTATTATTGTAGTTATACATGAAGCCTAATGTGAATGATTCCTTTCACTTTACTTTTCTTTTTCAAGATTGTTGTAAATACACTAGGGCCTGTGGTGATCATAAATTTTAGTACCCCCTTGTGTGCCTCTATGAAACCCTTCAGTAGATTTTGATGGGAATATTGCATCTGTATATCACTTTTGGGACTTGAAATATTTACTATGCTGAGTCTTCCAATCTCTAAGTCCAGTGTGTCTCTCTACTTACATGGCTATTATTTCATCATCTCTACTAGCATTTTGTAATATTCTCCATACAGATTTTATACATGTCTTATGTTTAAAAGCATTTCCCAACCTTGGTCTCAACAATTCTCGCTCATATAAACCCTCCTCATTCTTGCTAATTGGACTCCCAGAGATCCACCCGGGGCCTAGTCATGGATCTCTGCATCCAGATCCCTCAGTAGTTGGATGAGGTTTCTAGCACGACAATTAGGGTGTTTGGCCATCCCATCACCAGAGTAGGTCAGTTTGGACTGTCTCTCGACCATTGCCAGCAGTCTGTTGTGGGGGTATCTTTGTGGATTTCTGTGGGCCTCTCTAGCACTTTGTTTCTTCCTATTCTCATGTGGTCTTCATTTACCATGGTCTCCTATTCCATGTTCTCCCTCTCTGTTGTTGATCCAGCTGGGATCTCCCGCTCCCCCAAGCTATCTTTCCCTCGACACTCGCCCTTCACTACCCCCACTCATGTCCAGGCTGTTCATGTAGATCTCATTCCATTTCTCTGTCATTGGGCGATCCCTGTGTCTTTCTTGGGGTCCTGTTTTCCAGGTAACCTCCCTGGTGAGACCAAGGTTGGATAAAGCACAGAGACAAATAGCCAAACGAACGGAAACACATGAAATATGAACCAATGGCTGAGGGGTCACCAACTGGATCAGGCCCTCTGAGTGGGTGAGACAGTTGATTGGCCTGATCTGTTTGGGAGGCATCCAGGCAGTGGCACGTGGTCCTGTGCTCATTGCATGAGTCGGCTGTTTGAAACCTGGGGCCTATGCAGGGTCCCTTGGCTCGGCCTGGGAGGAGGGGACTGGACCTACCTGGACTGAGTCCACCAGGTTGATCTCAGTCTGTGGGGAAGGCTTTGCCCTGGAGGAGATTGGAATGGGGGGCGGACTGGGGGGAAGGTGAGGGGGGCGGGAGGGGGAAGAACAAGGGAATCTGTGGCTGATATGTAGAACTGAATTGTATTGCAAAATAAAAATTAAAAAAAAAGAAAAAAAAGAAATCATCCAAGAAAATTTTAAATTCAACAAATACTTAACACAAAATGTCCACAAATAAAATATCACACTTTCTTCTTTTTTGTCTAAATAAATAAAAATAATAATAATTCCCAGAAAAAAAAGCATTTCCCTTAAAGCAAGTGTATAGAGGTATTATATTATTAATGTTTGTTTCTACATGTTCATCATTTGGTTATAGACATGGGATTGAATTTTTTATGTTGATCTATCTTGCATTCTGTTGCTGGACACACTTACCAATTCTAGAATTTTCAGTGGGCTGGGAGTTTGTTGCCAATATGGTTTTATTTCTTCCTCCTTCTTTCATATCATATATAGTGGTTCTTACCTCTTTATTTCAGTGGTTAAATACCAGCACTATATTGAGATAGAGCAGTGAGAGTGGACAGCCTTGGCTTGTTTCATATACCAGTAAGACATCCCATGTTCTCCCACCAAGGAGTATGAAAATGGAAATAGTGTTTTTAGTAGGGGATCATTATCAGGCAGATTTGAGTATCTGTTGTCCCTAACTTGCCAAAAGTTATTGTCATTAATGATACTGCATTTTATTGATTGTTTATTTAAAAGACTGTCATTATACACTAGGTTGGTTTCCACAAACTGACAGCAAGGACCCACTGCTGAGGACAATACTCACACAACTCATTGAACATGGAGAGGTCAGGCTGGTGCCTACATTGGACCTTTACCCCTGTGTTCTAGTGTCTTTGGCATAGGAAGGTATGCTGCAGGCTGCCAAAAGAGAAAGGTAAACACAACCCAACTATGATACCTTTGATCTACACTCTGTCTGGACTGCAAGATATGCTAGGGCAATGGTGGCACAAAGCTTGCGGGAGTAACCAACTGATGTCTGATTTAAGGCCCACTCCATGAGATGGAACCCGTATCTGACACCGCTAGGGTAACCAAGAAGCAGAGACTAGGTAGCTCAGAGACCTAGGGTAAAACCAAATACTATTGGTCTAAAAAAAAAAAAGCAATAAAATGACTCCTAATGATATTTTGCTGTACTCAGATTGGTGCCTTATTCAGCCATCATCAGATGACATCCTCCTGCAGCAGATGAGAACACACACACACACACACACACACACACACACACACACACACAGAGAGAGAGACCTTGGAACACACAGCTCTAAACAAGATTTCTTCATCAAATCCCTCCCCTCAGAGCTCAGGGAACCCCATGGAAGAGGAGGCAGAAGGAGTGGGGGAGACAGAGGGGGTGAAGGACATGCCCAGTCTGTATACTGTTACTTGTATTATATATTGAAAGTTGACAATTTGGTATAGGTAACCAATTGGTGTGCTCTCCCCTGGGGAAGCATTCCTTGTTGCCTACAGTTCTTTGTTTAGGATTGAGCCTCCTGGGCTTTCCCACATCCATATTAGCATGTCTGTTGTTGTTGTTGTACTTGTTCAGGTCATGCTTAGGCAGCTAGGTTGGTGGGACTTCATGGGTGTACCATCTGAGATTCCTAGGGACACAGTCTGTCATCCGTCAATCTCTCTGTCCCCATGGTTCTTGTGATCTTCTTTCCTCTTCTTCCACAGTGCTCCCTTAGCCTTCCGTGTGGTTGTATGTAGATGCATCAGTTAGGACTGGGCTCCACAACTCGGCATTTTGATTGGTTGTGGGTTTTGGAAATGGTGTCCGTCTGTTGCAAAGGGAATTTCTTAGATGCAGGGATGAGAGCTATACTCATCTGTGGATACAAGAACAAATACTTAGACTGTGATTAGTGATTATGCTGATTTTGTAAAGTGATGGTTCTAGGTTCACCTCTAACATCCATGACTTCACTAGCCCTAGGTAGTTGGCTAGGTTTCCAGTCATTCTTTTGAATTATTTGTCTAAAAGTTCTTGTAGATCATTATCCTTATGTGCCGTTAGTGTGGGATTAATCTCTGGTAGAGGAGACATCTTATCTTGGATTTTCATGCTGTTTGTTTTTGGCTGGGACTTTTGCCTCTGAAGTAGTTTGCTGATTGGCTTCTTGATTTCCCTCTTTCCTTCTTTCTTCTTCAAGTTGCTTTTTTCCTTTCAGTGGAGGAATTTGCAGTGTCCAGAGGAGGACTCAGTATAGTTCAAATGCCCATTTCCCTGTTGGGGGCTGGTATAGGAAACTCTTGGGAAGTATAGGTGGGCCTAGGCAGGGGAAACTGGGGCCCTAACTTGCTGTAGGAGGATAAAGTGGGCTCTTTCATCAGAACCTCTGCAAACTATAGCCATACTCTTCCCTCCTCATTTTTAAATAAGAACACAGGCTGGACAAATTTCCTGTCAGCTCTATATTAACTGCACTTTATGTGTTTGAAATGCTTTACTTTCATTATTATTTAGTTGAGTATTTTTTTTATTCCCTTGAAGATTGCCTCTCGGACTTGTGAATCATTTAGAAATCTGATGTTTAATTCCCCTGTTTAAGTTCTCCCTTTCACTGAGATTTAGTTTAATTCCATTGTGGTCACAGGAAATAGTTCACATGATTTTAATCCCCTTTAATTTGCTGAAGTTTAGGCTACACCCCTGGATGTGAGCTGCTTGATGACTGTTCAGTGGTGTGTACATTCTGCTGTGTTGGGAACAGTGTTCCGTACAGACTGATGGTGTCCTGAAGGTGGTGATGTCATTCATACCTGTTGTTGACTTCCTGCCCTTTACTGAACGTGGAGTCTTATGCTCAGTTGCAGTGGTGCACCCACCTGCCTAGGCTTTCTTTCGGCGATGTCAGGTTTGCTTCATTCTTTTTTTAATTTGGGGTGCAAACTTACAGCCATCAATTTGCTCATTTTTGTATTTCTAACACAGTGTCTCATATATAATGCAGGCTTTCAGCAGACATTCCTGGATGGCTTAGGAAGTTAAAAATCAAGTAAGAACATCAATGAAAGATAGAACAGATCTCACTTTCTCAAGCTGTGCTTTCCCTCTGGTTGTATAAATTATGCATCATATAGTTTTTAATTAAGTTTTCTTAGTTCTTCATTTATTTTCTTTAGCTTTGACTGGAATGTTTTTATAAGAAGCAGAAAAGCTTAGTAGAAATAGTGTGGATTTTCTAGTGAGACAGATTTTTATCTTAAATATAAGCTCCATGACCAAACAGATCATTTAGTCTCTTTAATTTTCAGCTTCTTAGCTTGAAAACAAAAATGATGGCCATCTATTAATTAGGGAATGGTTGGTGGAAAGTGGTAGAGTCTCTGGCTTAAACAATAATAAGTACTGTCTTATTTAACATAAAAATTTTGAACTGATTTCAAGTGTGTCTTGAGTCATGAGAGAAGTTACTGTCATCATGAGGGAATGACGGGAATGAATATATCTTCCTTCCTCCCTCCCTTTTTACCCTCCTCCCCTCTCTGCTTCCTTCCCTCCCTTGACAATTTTTGAAGCAGAATCTCATTGGGTAGCTCAGGCTGGCCAGGAATTCGCCATCCTCCTGCACCACCACACTTGGCTGGGAATCTAGCTGCATTTCTTTGTAACACTGCCGTTTCTTCCCCCTGAGAAGCAAAAAATGGCTTCCATTGTTCTAGACCTTGTCTATTCATTTCCCTTCACGGTTCCTATGGAAATGTTAGGCTGTTTCCTTGAGTAGTGTTCACTGTAGCTTCTTCCCCGCAAGGTGCTCCAGACACTTGGCACTGAATCACATGCTTTTTACCAATAGAGACTTCCTTCCTGGGTATTGTCCCGCTGCACCTCATTCCTTCTTCACTCCTGCATTCTGAAATAGGCATTCCTCTTGTGCATGTGTTCTGGGGAATACAAACCAGGCCTATGTGCATGCTTTTGCACTGAGCTATACCCAAGATGTTGGTGTAATTAGATGACCTAAGCAGTGCCAGGGATGGGTTCCATCTCATGGAGTGGACCTTACATTCAGTAAGATGTTGGTTGGTTACTCCCAAAAGCTTTGTGCCACCATTGAGTTAGTGCACCTTGCAGGCAGGTCACCATTGCAGATAGAAGGATTTGTAGATGGGTTGGTGTTTGTCTTTCTCCTTTGGTTGCACACAGAGTCCCTTCCAATACCATGAACACTAGTCAGTAGGGGTGAAGGCTCTAGGTAGGAACCGGTTCAACTTCTCCATGTTCAAAGAGTTGTGTAAGTATGGTATTCAGCAATAGGGCCTTACCATCAGTTTGTAGAGAGCAATCAATAGCCTTGGCAATAGACTAGGTTGTTTGGAGGTTCCCATAGGCTCCCTTTGGCCAACAACTCAATTATATGTAGCCCATTCCCTGAATTGGAAGCTTCATTTGGTTACAAGAGATGCCTGGTTGGGGATCCATCTTCCTTATATTTTGTTAATTCCATTTGCATCACCTTTCATATATGTATACATGTTAGGAAGCTTCTATTATATTAGGTTTCCATATGACCCCCTCAAATGACCTTTAGTTTTAGTTGCCCCTCCCTCTAATCCTTTTTTACAGCACTCTTTCCTCCCCCTTCTCATTTGATCCTCCTGGTCAATCCTTTTAATTCTATCCATAACAGTTTATTCTTTTTCCCCATTCTAAGGAGCATCCTTTCCCTTTCTTCCCTTGCTCTATACTTAACCTCTGTTATTTCATAGATTGTAGTCTGATTATTGAAGACAACTTATAACATCCACATGTAAGAGAACACATAACATATTTGTCTTTTGGGGTCTGGATTATTTCACTCAGGATGATTTTTTTTCTAATTCTGTCCATTTACATACAAATTTTATTATTTCATTTTTAATAGCTGAGAAATATTCTATTGTGTAAATGCAGCACATTTTCTTTATCCATTCCTCTGTGGAGGGACATCTAGGTTGTTTCCAGTTTCTGGCTGTTAAGAATAGAGCAGCAATGAACATGGTTGAGTAAGTGTCTCTGTGGTAGGATGAAGAGTCCTTTGGGTATATGACCAAGAGTAGTATAGTTGGATAATAAGGTAGATCTGTTGCCAGCTTCCCGAGGAATTGTCATACTGATTTCCACAGTGACTGTAAAAATTTGCATTCCCACCAGCAATGGATGAGTTTTCTCTTTACTCCACATCCTCAGCAGCATGAGTTAGCATTTGTTTTATGGATTTTGGCCATTCTTTCTTCACTGTGTTAATTTTTTATTATATAAGTCTTTTGTTTGTTTTGTATGTATTCATTTGAGGGATGATTAATGGCTACACTAGAAAGGGCAGTACTTTGTATGACATCATGTATGTAGGGCAAAAACATTTTGAAATTAAAGAGTGCCATCCAGACAAAAAAGGTGATTTTCAGCATGACTTTATTTTTCTACATTGGATAGAAGTCTTCTGTCTCTGACAGGCAGGAAGTTGGTCTGGAAGGAGCACGAAGGGATTTCTGAGGCAATGGAGTGCTTTATAGCTTGTTTTCTGTGGAAGTAACTCAGAAGTACTTGCTTGTCAAAACCTATCATGCTAAACATGTAAGGGTTTTGTCTTTTATTATATGAGAACTGTACAGCAAGAAAATTCATTACAGAGCAGAGTAGAAAATTAAATAAGAAAAGTAAAGCCAGAGAAAATGGAAGATTACCATTGATGCTTAAGCCATTTCATAGTAGAGATAAGTTTGGATTCAGATCAACTGTCTTGTAATGCTTGCATAGCTGGGAAGTGGTAAAGCAGGTGTCCGAGAGATGCACCCTGACCATGGTGTGACCCTATCTTTCTAGTATTCATTATTGGCACATGATCGTAGCATATGGAAAGTTTGTAGTCAGTGCAAGGCTTTCTAGTGAATACTGGTGCACTTGTTCCTTACCCAGGCAGTAGAGCCATTAATTCAGTAAGTCATGAGAAATATAGAGGTATAGCCTCTTTTTAGGTAGGTTCAAGGTCTGACCATGGTAGTTTACCCCAGGAATACTTCATTTGTTCTGTGAGTGAAATAAGCTGGGAGCATTTACACCATGAGGATTTCCTTATTGAATCTGACGGTTCATGGTGTCTGTGGTGTTGTGAGTCCGAGTCCACAGGTAGGTAGACATGATGTCTGTGGTGTTGTGAGTCCGAGTCCACAGGTGGGTATACACGATGTCTGTGGTGTTGTGAGTCCGAGTCCGCAGGTGGACAGACACGATGTCTGTGCATTTGTGAGTCCCAGTCCACAGGTGGGTAGACACGATGTCTGTGCTGTTGTGAGTCCGAGTCCACAGGTGGGTAGACACGATGTCTGTGGTGTTGTGAGTCCGAGTCCACAGGTGGGTAGACACGATGTCTGTGGTGTTGTGAGTCCCAGTCCACAGGTGGGTAGACACGATGTCTGTGCAGTTGTGAGTCCGAGTCCACAGGTGGGTAGACACGATGTCTGTGAAGTCATGAGTCCGAGTCCACAGGTGGGTAGACACGATGTCTGTGAAGTCATGAGTCTGAGTCCACAGGTGGGTAGACTCGATGTCTGTGAAGTCATGAGTCCGAGTCTACAGGTGGTGAGAAGCAGGTCTGAACTTCATGGATGAGGAAACAAGAGACTGGACCTCCTATCCATGAAGGAGGCAGAGGAGCATCCTATGATCTTTTGGTCCAGGACATTCTGTTTTCTGCTTTTAAATATGTTCACACACTCCCCATCATGAAATGTGAGTTATATCCAAGGAGGGCTGGGCCCAGACATGATTAAGTTCTCTTGTGTACACTTTTACAGACTTTGTTTAATCAGAACAAAAATGAAAGTACCAATTAACACAAATGAGCATGGGATCACACGAATACTGAATGTCCACTATCTTATATGGGGTTAATTGAAACTTCATTTTTATTATTTTTAGTCAAAAGGCCTCTGTGTATGAAGACTTTGGCATAATCCGCGTCTTTGCAGACTCATTTGATTCACCCCAACCCTGTAGTTCTTCTCCCCGGCTTCTCTCAACCCTAGACTCACACCTTTCCCCTCACTTCTTGAGTTTATTGATCTGATCCTTTAGCCAATGTCAATTTCTTAATTAATTAATTAATTAACTTGTTTTCTTGTTTTACATCCTGACCAAAGCTTCTCCTCCCTCCCCTCTTCCCAGTAACCCCTCCCTGACTCTGTCCACTCTTCCTCCACTGTTTCTCTTCAGATACAGGCAGGCATTCCATGGATATCAGTCAGCCATGGTATAGCAAACTACAGTGAGACCAGGCACCCTCTTCTTCACCAAGGTTGGATAAGGCAATCCAGCAGGAGGAATGGGTCCCAAAAGCAGGCAGCAGAATCAGAGACAGCCCCTGCTCTCACTGCTAGGAGTCCCACATGAAGCACACCAAATTAGACAATTGTAACATATATGAAGAAAGCCTAGGTCAGTCCCATGCAGGTTCCCTGGTTGTTGGTTCAGTCTCTGTGAGCCCATGTTAGCTGGTTCTGTGGGTTTTCTTGTGGTGCCCTTGACACCTCTGGATCCTACAGCCCTTCTTTCTCCTTTTCTGCAGGATTCCTAGAGTTCTGCCAATGTTTGGTTTGGGGTCTCTGCATCTCTTTCCGTCACTTGCTGGGTGAAGCCTCTCTGATGACAATTGGGCTAGGCACCAATCTATGTGCATAGCAGAATATCATAGGAACCATTTCATTGATATTTCCCCCCCATTTGTGTTTAGTTCTACCCTAGGTCTCTGGAATATTCCACTTCTGGGTCCTGGCCTTCATGGGTCTCCAGCTGTGCCTGCCATCAGTTAGTCACTCCCACCATTTCTGCACCGTCTTTACCCCAGAACATCTTGTAGGCAGGACAAATTGTAGGTCGAAGGATTTGTGACCAGTGTCTATTTTTATAACAAAAAAATTTTAGTATCTCTTGAAATGAGAAACGCAAACATAACATAACCAATATATATGCATAATTAAAAAGCCAACATCATACCCTAATTATAATATAAGGAGAAATAAAATGAAAGGAATTTGTTATAAAATTCTATACACACACGCATATAGACACAGCACTCTGCAATGCTTGGCTATGCCCAGAGCAAAAAGCCAAACATGAATCTATGACATACTAAGTTCCTACTCCTCACCCCAGCTCTACAGAGCATGACACTTCAGTGCTGTGGGCCACTTTGGGTGCATTTTTGGCTCTACTTAGCAGTCTGTGTACCCCCGCTCTAGACTTGCCTATCTTCTAAAATTTCTTTTTTTAAAAATTTTAACAATATTTTATTTTTATTGAATATTTTTATTTTATAATTAACTTAATTTCACATATCAACCACGGATTCCCCCGTCCTCCCTCCTCCCATCCCCCAGCCCTCCCCCCCCAACCACCCCCCATTCCCACCTTCTCCAAGGCAAGGTCTCTCCTGGGGAGTCAGTTCAGCCTGGTAGACTCAGCTGAGGCAGGTCCAGTCTCCTCCTCCCTACACCAAGGCTGAGCAAAATGTCCCAGCATAGGCCCTAGGCTCCAAAAAGCCAGCCCCTGCAAAAGGACAGGTCCCGGTCCCACTGGAGGCCTCCCAAACAGTTCAAGCTCATCGGTTGTCTCACTTATCCAGAGGGCCTGGTCCAGTTCCATGGGGGCTCCTCCGCCATTGGTTCACAGTTCATGCGCTTCCACTAGTTTGGCCATTTGTGCCTGTGCTTCCTCCAATCATGGTCTCAATATCTCTCACTCATACAATCCCTCCTCTTTCTTACTGATTGGATTCTCAGAGCTCCACCTGGGGCGGCTCGGCTGTGGATCTCTGCATCCACCTCCATCAGTCATTGGATGAGAGTTCTACCACAACAGTTAGGGTGTTTGACCATCAGATCACCAGAGCAGATCAGCTCAGGCACTCTCTCAACCATTGCCAGTAGTCTACAGTGGAGGTATCTTGTGGATTTCTGGGGACCTCTCTAGCACTCTGCTTCTTCCTATTCCCTGGGGTCTTCATTCATCTAAAATTTCTAAGAAGCAAAGGTAGCGCCCCTCTTTTAACCCTTTCCAGAAACTTCTATTGTCATCTACTTACTCGAGACACAGTTGATGTCATTGACTATCTGAACCCCTAGGATCTGTCCAGAAGCTTAATTTGCCTTGGCTGCACCATAGCCTTTCCAGTTGATGTCTGGTCTACTTAATAGTGTTCACAAAATTTGAAGCTGACGTGGGAGTAGTCTCTATGAGTCTAAGAAGTTTGAAGAAGCAAAACTGAATCTCAAAGTTTATTTGAATCAGTGCTGTTGGAGTTGTAGTTCTCTCCTTTTTTAGAAACTTTACCTTGGACAAGTATTTTAAATTCATGACTCAGTTTACTCAAGTGAAAAGTAGGGTTTTAATCACATTACTTACAAAACCCGTAAGGGAGCAAAATGAACAATGTTTGGAAACTGTTTCTGCAAACTGGCACACTCTAAGTGCTTTCTTAAATAAACTGTGATTTCAGCAGGTGAGTTTCCAGATTCTTGGGTAGACTAGTACAGAGAATGATTTTTTTTTTATTAAAAAGTTATATGGTAAACATTTTAGTCTTTGAGGTTTGTGTACTCTCTGCTGTAGCCTCTCAACTCTGTTGTAGCATTGAGTAAAAGTAGTCTTTGAGTACATGTAAATTAATGGGCAGATCTGTGCTTCAATACAATTTTATTTGCAGGTTGGGGAGGTAGCTCGGTGATAAAGCGTGCGCTTAGCATGTGTGAGATCCTTGGTTCAATTCATAAAATTGCAATGATATGCAATGGGCCAGATTTGACCCACTCCTGTGCTAGAGGGTGAAGTAGCAGAAAAGGCCTTCCTAGAAAAGAGCGGCAGTACCTAGAAAAGAGGTGGCAGTACCTAGCAGCTAAGTGCTTAGTGATTAGTACATGACAGCTAAAAGTCTGAGCTCTGTGCCCTTGCATTGTTCTTTCTTTCAATGGAAAGTGGATATTTTACAATCTATTCTACCCCATATTTTTATTTTCATTTATTGATGTACCTTAAATAAATATTTTATGCAATTAGCTGTATTCATACAGCTTCATTTTTACTGCATGTTTGAAATTTGTCCAGTGTGGTGAACCATAGCTTACTTAGCCATGCTTCTATTGTGGAACTAGAGACTCAGCTCTTCTTACTGTGATTCATAATTACGTATTCATGGTGCTCTTTACTCCTGATCTTCCCTCATCAGACTGTATGGTGTATGAAGGCAGGGACCAAGGTGTTCAGCTTGCACCTAGAACTGAGAAGCGAGAAAACTCTAATCTTCACATTCATGGCTATCTTGGGGTTTTCAGTACATGTGTTCTAGCCCAGCTTTCTTTACAGGTAAACACAGACCTGGGGAGGGTGTCTTGTGGTACACATGATATAACACTTAATAAAGACTGGAAGCTGAAAAGCTAAATGCTGTATGTGGTGTGGACTGTGTGGTGGTATCTAAATTCATAATTTAAACTTAATCCCCAGTGTAATGGTATCAGGAGGTGATTAGGTTATAGGAGGAGTCCTCAGGAGTTAGTTTAGTGTCCTTTTAGGGATAGACAAGACCAGAGTCACCTGCCAGGTGAATATGAAGCTAAAAGGCACCATCTATAAGCCCAGAAGTTGTCCCTCATGAGACATGGAGTCTTGGCACCTTGTTCTTGAACTTCCAAACTCTATCTGCAGGAAACAAATTTCCGTGACTTACAGCCTTCTCCACTTGTGAATTTTTAGCTTCCTGAGAAGATTACAGTACTCTAGAAATCTAAGTGTCACTAGAGTGAACCAGACATCTTTCTTTTAATACATCATTTGTGTTCTTACTGGCCAAGGAGAACAAACGTTGAATTCCCACAAGAGATGGCAGCTCCTTATCACAAAGACAGGAGTAAACAGATCATCCATGAAGATCTTTAATGAAGAATTGGGAACATTTGAAAATACATACTTGCTTTTTCCTTTTCAGTGCCAAAGATCACACCCAGAGCCTTTGGGATTTCTTTCAGGAATGTTTGAGATGGAAAAATACCAGTAGAACATGTCTATAGATGGTATCCTCAGGGAGCACACTGAAGCCCATGAGGAACCATAGCAGAAACCATGTACACTGTGAAAGACTGTGACTTGTGCATGTTTACACGTGGTTTTATTATGCAAGGACTAATCTATTGCATTTTGAGCCAAGTTTCCTTAACAATCATCCCAAGCCATAGATGGCTGAGTCCCATTACAGCCCTGTGCAGTTTACATTGGCTTATATCTGGTTTGCAGAGAGATGGTTTTATATAGGAGAAATGCATTAAGAAGTCTCCCTTTTTTCCTCTGGAAGGTATGGACCCCTTTCCCCTTAATTTAGGAGGAGTGTTGAACTAATTTCTGCCTGCAAAAATGAATGGCCCATCAGTTTTGTGCTGGTGGCTCTAGGCCATCAATCCACAGAATCCAGCAATCACTCACTGACTGTGGCCCTAGATGAAATTTCAACTCCACTAGACACATGCTCAGGGGATGCTCTGGAGGAAGTGATTTGTCATTCATAAGACAAAGACTCTTTAATAATGGGAGAGATATCTTTCATACACATCATGGGTCTGTTTGTAGGAGAAACAGATCCAGCCAATAGATTCAACATTCACTGGTGTGTCTGATCCTGGCCTGGAGGCCTAAGAAAATATCCAGTGGGTTTAAGATGCCTACATCATGTTTAGATTCTCAGAAATACGCAGTTCTCCATTGGTACCAGCTTGTAATGTTTTTGTGTTGCAGACTGAGTAAAGGATGGCCAACTCTCTGCTGATTCCTCACTGACCGTCTGTGTCATCTCTAAGCCATTGGCTGGAGAAACCTGCCTAGGGGCTTTGGGAAAGGTGGGCCTGGCCCAAGTGCATGCTCGGATGCCTAGGAGCTGAGGCACTGGGCACATTAGGAGGCATTTTCCACCTTGTTTGTTTGACACAGTTTTATTTATCTAATTAACTTTTTATTGACTTGTTTTCCATATGGTTGGACATTAGGATTAGGATCAATCCAAGTGAGTGGATCTGATAAATAGTTAACTTCTATCAGGGTTTTTATATATACTGTTTATCCAAAGAAAATTTTCATGACATTACAGCTACCAGCAAATGTTGAAAACATTTTAATTTTTTTTCCTACAAAACTAGAGGTTATACTTATTTTTGTATCTTCTTTAAACACAATAGCTAAAAGTCATTTTTTAAAATTGTATTTTGAATTTGTTATTAATTTGTAAGCGGGCACATATGTCACAGTATGTGAGTGATGGTTAGAGAACATTTTGTGGGAGTTTGTTCTCTCCTTTTACCATGTGGGTCCAGGGGATCAAACTCAGGTTGTCAGGCTTGGCAGCAAACACCTTTACATGCTGAGCCATCTCGATGACCCAGCAAAACAAATTTATTCTGTTTTGCTCTTCTTTAGTGATGCTGAATATGATTCTGAAGTTTGCACTTTTAGGGGAGTTGCTAGCTCCACTTGTGTCCTTTGTTGGGTTTCTTCTAAATATATCTTCTTCACTGACTTGGAAGAACTCTTCAGGTGGTAATTCTCCCACCTTTGTGTCCATCTGTTTGCCATATACCTTAATGGTCACCTTTTAAAAGCCACTAAATACATTTTTATGTGATCTGGTTGTCTTGTCTGCATGCTTTCTTTACAGTTGATTTGAGTGTGGCAGTCAAAGCTGAGGTCTTTTGTGTAGTTAAGACTGATTCCTTCGCTCAATGCTTCTGATGTCTTAGAGAGACCGTCTTTATAAATTCATGTTCTTGGTTCCATGCCTTCTCTACATTTCTGATACATCTGTGTCCAGATGCAGCATTATGCTGGTACTCAAAGAATTCCAGGTTTGTGAGTATTTCGTATTTTAAATTATTGGCGTAGGAACTAATACTGTGTTATATTAGTGTTACCTGTGGGTTCAGAAATCAGCTGGGACCTTTGGGACATCTCACTGGTAAGAGGATGGCTGTAGTCCAGTCCCTCCAACTGAGTGTGTGCCATCCCACGGAATAGATTTCTGAGTCTAGAAGATTCTTTTTATTCAGGAGTGCCCTTACACCTGCATTTTCTGCTTCTTGGTTTCCCTCATGCCTTAGGTTTTTAAAGTAAAATAGTTTTAACTTCTCAAAGACAGAAGTAATAAGACTTTCTGTATATGTCACTCCATTGCTAGGATAAGCTGCTTGTCTGTCTGAAAGGGGGAACGAGCATGAGTGACAGGAAGTACAACAGTCTATTAAACAACTCTGCTTTGTTTTGTTTTCCTTTCAACAATTATATATTTCGTATTCTTGGAGTAATTATTTTAGAGAAATTTCTCCAAAGGTTACTGCTCAATGTTTTACTTATTTTGGCCTTTTGTAAAAAACGTGCAAAAATAATGAAATTCATGTTAGTGTAGAGAGCATCAGAAAACTTGGGTAAAAGGACATGTGGTTCACTTGGGAAAGGGATAAGAGTGGGGTGAGCTGGTGAAGAACACTGTATTGTGGTGATCACGAGCTCTTGACATGACACCCATGCTGGTTACGTTCATGTTGTTGTGATCAAATACCTGACAGAGTCAACGTAAGGATGGAGAGATACATTTTAGCTCACAGTTCCAGGGGTTTCCATCCATCATGGCGGGGAAGACATTGCTGAGCAACTCTCTTCATAGAAGCGGGGCGGGGGGTAGAGGTTGTTTACATCATGACAGAACAGAAATCAGAGAGCATGACAGGAAGTTACCAAGCTGACATCCACCCAGATCCACCTGCTACCAACTGTCTGCAGCCAGGCCCCACCTCCTACATGGCCCACAACCTGCCAAAACAGTACTGTCTGCCAGAGAACAAGTGCTCAATGCATGAGTCTGTGTGGGGCATTTCAGATTCAGACCATAACACCACACAGTTGGCTCTTCTCCCCTCTGGGCACCTAGAGCACCTGGACTTGGATTTAGTTGGCTCTTTAATAGTCCTGATGGACAGTACTGTGGATGCCACATGCCTTATCCACATGAATAACAGGAGGAGGTGGGCATTCTGCTGGGACGTGTCCGTATGCCCTGCCTCTTGGTTCTGATGATGAAGGCTGGGGATGCCATCCCTCGTGATGATATCTGACCCGAGGAGCTGGTGGCTCCTTTACAGAGTGATGTTTGTAATCACAGGTGTTCCTGCTCTCACTCCTGCTCCAGGGGCAGCTTCCTCCGTGTGTGCTGTCCTGGGATTTGCCTTCTCTGCATGTTCTCACCATGTGGTGTATAGAGGACCCACACCTTAACAGACAAAGCCTTTTATTTGTAGTGACAATTTCTGCATACAAATTGCTTCAGGCACTGCCAGTACCCTCACCCATCCTGTGCTGTACAACTCATTCCAGCCTCTTCATGTGACAAGGAATGTATTTTATTCTCTGGGGGTCTCATCAACACAGCCTGTTCCAGAATGTCAGAGTGTAGGGATCAAAATAAAGATTTTAAACTCCTTTACTACCTACTGGGAGAATAATGATACTTGTTTCCTCTCCCTTACCTGAACAATCTGTGACATACTCTTATCCTTTTATGCATGTCAAAAAGCCCTTGTGATTGAAATTCAAGTGAGATCATGTATGTCTGTGGTATTCCAGGCATGTGCCTGGCACTTGTAAATGACACTCATTATGGGCAGCTCTGATAGTACCTATTTTATAGTGATATATTGAGATAGCCCAGAGAAAGACTTGAACACTTTTTAAACAGTGCTGGGAATAAACTGGTGGAGGTGGAGTGGCTTTAAGTAGAGGAGAGGTTTTAAGAAGGTAGAGTCGAAGGGGGTGGGAGTGAATGTGAGTGATGGAAAGAAGGACATCCATTTGGGGTTGGAGATGTGGGGTAGGAAGCTGGAGGGATACCCCAATAGCCTTTGCGTGGTTGTGACATAGAGTGAAGATGCCATTGAGAGAGAATAGGAAGCAGAATGTAGGTGCATTTGGAGATATGAAGAGACTGTAAAATGTTAGAAATAGTCACTGAGGAGAGGGGCTGTGTAGGCTGTCAGGATGGGAGCGGTATTCCTAGGCAACACCAAGGGCCTAGCGAGGGCTCACAGTAGAAAATCATAATGACTTGTCTGATTGTGTGGCTTTATCCAGCAGTGCTTTACTACTCGGGTGAATGGGTGGTACATCAGTATGCTGCAGCTGCTGTAACAAAGAACAACATATTGAGTGGCTTCAACAGTGGCAGTGCACCATTTTACCATTCTGGAGGCTAGAAGGCCAAGAGCCAAGTGTTGGCTGATTCATTTCTTCTAAGGGATTCCTTCTTTGGCATATAGAAAACCATCTTCCCCGTATGTCTTCATGCCGTGTGTGTGTGTGTGTGTGTGTGTGTGTGTGTGTGTGTGTGTGTGTGTGTCTCATTGTCATCTTTTTAATAGGGATAGTAGTCATATTGTATTAGGACCCTTCATCACCTCTTAGCCTTCGGATTCTAAATGCAAGCACATTCTAAAGTGCTTGTGGACCTCAACTTTGAGTTTCAGGGAGACATAGTTCAGCCTATGACACAAAGAAAAGGGGGGACGAACTACATAGAGCTCCAACAACAGGTATTTCACCCTATGGGCATAGCAAAATGAAGAAGAGTTA
This sequence comes from Peromyscus eremicus, assembly GCF_949786415.1. Classification (NCBI taxonomy): domain Eukaryota; kingdom Metazoa; phylum Chordata; class Mammalia; order Rodentia; family Cricetidae; genus Peromyscus; species Peromyscus eremicus. The sequence goes on along the minus strand of NC_081416.1, from coordinate 78,407,499 downwards.
GGTTGGCAGTTTATCAAAAGCATTGTTGAAATTAGGAGCATATTGTATTTCTGAATGGACCCAGGAAGGGGCGGGCAGGCGCCTGCAGGCATGGGAAGTAGGAGGAAGGGGACACGTCACAGGAGCTAGTGACAAAATGCCTTGCTGAGGTCCAGTAAGTGAGCAGGTGCACAGGTGAGACAGAGGGCAAAGAGCCGGGGCTGAAGAGCCGATGGTTGTTGTAGTGGTTTCTCAGGTGATCGTAATACCTTTCATGGTGTATAATTCCCACGAGAGCAGTTATCTCTTTATAAAGCAGAGACAAGCTTGCCCTTTTCAAACCTCCCAGGGTATGCCATCTCCCCGACAGTGATGAGCCACTGTGTTGCCTCCAACCCAGCAGAAAGCCCCATGTGTCGGCATGCCTTGAAGCGCAAGTGAGAGATCATGCAGGCTGAAATCAGGAAAGGGTGACAAAACATCACACACACACAAACTGTAAGTTAATAAGGAGTGGAGTCAGAATTTCCAAGAGGCTGGAACCAGAAATTGGAAACCTAGCAGGAATGAGACACCAGAACCAAGAATCAGAAAGCCACTGGGATTTCAAGGTAGCCACTAACTCAAGCTTTTTCTTGCAGCTTTCTGGTCCTTCTGCCTGTGGGGCCACATGCACGTGACACAGTTCCAAGATGGAACTTTCTACCTGCTCCAGAAAGCATAGGATCAGCCCATCTTTCCATTGAGGCACGAGTCTTGGACTCTTTAAGCCCTGGGTTCACACAATGAGCAGGGTGACTATAATTTGCACCCTAGCTCCGTATTCGCAAGTACATATGACCTGTGCATACATCATCCAGGTGGGCCGGGGGCAGCCACAACACTTATTGACAGGTTGGAACAAAGCACGGCTGCCTAAATCCCGTGGAAGGTTTCTCTTTTTCTGCCAAGTTCCAGAATAATTGACATTATTATAAAATGTGGTCCTTACAAAAAAGAAAGCTAGCTTTTTAAAGTTTTGACTTTGGTGGAAGTCACTTATTTACTACAGGTACTTAGTGAAGGTAAAATATCAATAACTAGTTCTTAGCATAAAAAGCTTCAACTATTATGCCTTTAGGATTGTCTCATTTTCCCTTTAGTTTTTAAACTGCCTTTAATCTGTGGGGATTTATCTCAAGGGGAATCTGGCCTACTGTGTGCCAACTTTTCTCATTTACTCTTAACTACACACCTGTGTAAAAGTTGTTAAAATGAGGAGAGTTGTTGAAGGTTGTGGAGCTGGAAGTCAGTACTGCCGTCATTTTTCAGCTTTAGAGTTTAAGATTTAGAAACATGGATTCATAGCTTTGTTGCTGTGTGAACTTGGACTAGTAGTTAATGTCACTGGGCACCAGTTTCTTGTCTTGAAGGAGGTTTGTCTAGGTAAAGAGTATTAGAGTGATGTGAAAATTGAGGGAATTTGAAAGTGCGTCTTTGAATTCCCAAGATAGAGTACGTGGTCATCCTTTTGCTTTTTCCTGAGTTCTGAATGAGCAGGGAGTGGCAGATTGATGGTGGATCACATGCCATCTTTATAACTGACCAAGGGCACATGGGGACTAAGGCTTAGTGTGAGAAACTAGGACATATGACTGCATCACCTGCTGAGGCACAGGGGACACTTGGTTGGGATAATCTTGTCTTCATGGGAGCTTGCTTGAAGGACCAGAGAAGTTCTGCATTCTATGGACAGCTTGCTTTGGAGAGGACCAAGGACATTTTCTCTAAATTTGGCAGTCAGGAGAATCACTCTGTTTCCTTTGGGCATGTAAGAAAAGGGTAGACAGAGGCAGGAATATTTACAACACTCTGCATGAGCTTCCCTCAGGGAAGGGGGACTTAGCTGAGGAGATAGAGTTTTGCTCCTCTTACTGCTTAGAACACCAAGAGAAACTGTTAGCTGAAAAGAACGGAAGCCGTTGCAAATCTCACGTCAGGGCACCACTCACATTGCACTGTCTTTCTTTCTCACTTCATCTTCTCTCCTCTTCTCAGCTTGTGCACGTTTTGTCACCTCAGTGAAGATTCCTGCTTGGAGTATCTACAATGGAGTTATCCTGCACCTCCGCTTGCCCATGTGGTGTGGATGTAGCTTCTCTGCTCTGTAGCTGGAAGAATTGCTTTGTCTTAGTTTTCTGGTGTTATGACTGAATACCACAGACTGTGTATTCTTCTAAAGAGTAAAATTGTAGTCAGCTCCTCATTCGGGAGAATGGGAGGTCTGGGTCAGTGGGGCTGTGTCTGGTGAGAAGTTTCTTGCTGTCGAGGATGCTCTGAAGGGCGCTAAGGCAGTGTGGTATGTTGCACATTGAGGCAGAGAAAGCCTGAGAGTTTGCATCTATCTTCTTCTTAATAAAGGATGATAAAGTCATAGTATAGCCTCATCTAATCCTCATCACCCCTCAAAGCTGTACCTCTCAATCTCGTAGCTGGATGAAATCTCTCCATATCACTACCAGGAATTAAATTTCAATATAAGTTTAGTGGGAACACTAAAACCTCACCATTTTGTTTCCTCCCCCTCCCAATATAGACAGGGTTTTATAAATTAAGGACTGATAATTGTACACTTCAGAAACAGACATAAAGAGAATGGGGACACCGTTTCTGAAATGGTTTGCACATTGACATTATTCATTAAGTAGTCATAAATGATTGATACCTTCAGAGCAATGGAATGTTCTAGGAACACAGGTTGTTGAGTTGGTTCTTTAGGGGTACTCTGTGAAGTAAGTGGTACCCTGGATACACACTGTAATGGGCCAACACACCCGCACAGTTTGTCTTCTTAATGCTCCAGATGTGCACATTTGAGTCCAACTTTAGTATTCAGTGTGAGGCTTGGCCTTTCCATGGAGAAATGTCAGTGTCAGAAATGGCTGTTATGATTGCTGTACATCTTCTTCGTTTGGAAATGGGACCTGATTTTTGTTACCTGCTGACATAAAACAACAAAACAAGATAATAATAAAAAACCCAAAACAAAACTGATGAGTTAGATCCCCTCTTCTCCTCATCCCACCCTGATTGGTTTTAAACTCTTTATGTAGGCCACATCATTGAGTTTCTCATTTGGAATTCTCCTGCCTAGGCCTCCTGAATGATAAGACTACACTTATACCTGCCTGTTTTCTTCTGTCTATTCCTTTCAACCTTCAGCCTGTCAACAGGGTGTGTCCTTTCTAGCATTCAATGCTATAACTGAAATGGGGCTTCCTTTTTGTAGGTCTACTAGTACCCAGTTCAGCCTGGCTTCATCTCTTACCCAGAGTAGGGATTGCCTTCCTAATGTGCTCTCATTCTACTTCCCAATCCTTTGTTTATGCAGTGACATCTCTCAATATATCAGTGTCTTGTGTAAACAATGACTCCTCATCCATTTGTAATAAAAGCTAAACTCCATGCTGTGGCCTCTAGGACTCCAGCCCACCTGGCCCACATCTGTCCTTCTTCCTCCCTCTCTGTTTCTGCCACCCGATCGTCCCCATGACCATTCTTCCTTCAGCCTTTGACTTTGCTATGCTTTGACTACCTTGCCCCTTACCTTTATATGACTGGCATTATCCCCCCTTTAAGTTTACTTTAAGAGAAGTACTCCCTAATTACCCATAAAAGATAACTATCCTCCAGTTCACTTGTGGAGGTACATCACTTGTTACTCTCTGATGTTTTCATACTCTACTCACCTTGAGACTAAATACCACAAGGACATGGCCTTTGTCTATCATGTCCATTGCTTCATCTCTATGAAAGAATCATATCTGACACACAGTAGGTCTTCAGCAATACTTTTGAGAACTGATAACTCTTGAGTGAGATTATGGTTAGAGTATTAATGACTCTTTAGATATATACTTTTTTCTTTTTTACATTTTAGGGATGCTAATCAATCACTTTAAAATGTTTCAGTCATAACTCTTATTCATCAGGGTTGATTGCCACACTTTAGAACATCATGGCTAGAAGTCCTCACTGTCAATCCACAGGAAAAGTTTGCTTTGAAAGGATCATCAGTAAAGGCAAGATCAGACAGCCATTGGCACAGGGGGTCCCTGGGATGCCAGAGCAACCTGGGGCCCCACTGGCTAACAGCCTTCTTGAGTGTCATCCAGGAGTGTGTCAGCTCACTTTGATGTAACTGAAGAGTACACAATAGCTGAGACTTTATATCTCCCTGTAATTTTGCTGACTTTGCTGTTTTAGCAAGAAATAATTTATTCTAATGTGATTTGCATTGCATAAAATTATAATAAATGTTTTTAAGAACAAGGTGCTGTATATTTATGAAATCTCTGTGTTTATATGAGGAAGAGGTTTAAAATGTATTGGCATGTATTTTCCACAAACACTTGTATGCAAAGCCATAGGCTGTGCAGCCTTGGCATTAACATATATTATTTGCATAAACCATAAACAGTGGGCAATTTTTTTGTCAAACAAAAAGTACTGATTACCTTAGAAAGGATATTAATATCTTTTCTTTATCCATATTTTTAAATTTTTGCAGACTGTGTTCTGATGATCATTCATCTTGTCTCATAGCACAGTTTGCAGCTAAGATGCTCTCTCTCCATAGCTCCCCAAACAAAAAATAAGATGCAGCCCAGGCAACACCCCCTGCATGCGAATGGCCTGTGGTGCAGTGTTCCTGACTGCCTGTGGTAGGCCTCTGTTCAGTTAAAGTTCACAGCCATTAGATGCAGGCATACACCAAATAGACATCTGATTGACAGAGGGGAGCCAGAAAATATGTTTTCAAATTAAATTTCATGTTTATTTTCAGCCCTCCTTAACAGCCTTCCTATTGAAGATTTGGGCCACTGAACCAAACTAGTTTCCTCTAGGAAATAAATATGTTGTTCAAATAATTCTCTGTATGTTTCTGCCTTCATAACGTGGGATCCTCGGGAATAATTTCAGCAGAATCAATAGAAACAATGCTGAGGTTGAATTTCCCCTAAAGTAGGAATCCTGCTGCCTGTGAAGAAAGAAAGCAACAGCTATTGACTGGTTTGAAAAAGAGAGGAAGGGTGGTCTTGGGAATTGGTCAGATCTGGATTTCATTACCTGTGGCATGAGTTCTATACCTTTATCTGCTAAATGATGAGAGTCACAGCCATGACATGGAGTACAGTGACAGGTAAAGAAGTGGTTCTGTGCAGAATCCTTAGAGCAGTGCCCACGCCACTGGAAGCTGTACCTGTCACCATTGTGACCATTAGCACGTGCGCTGGAAGCAGTGATGCCTGCAGTATAGACACTGCAAAAGGAGCAAGATCCAGTGCATGGCTCACAGTGGAAACATATCCTGGTGGGTCTGCTGCTCCTGTCATGTGAACCCCGAGAGAATGAGGAGAGAATGACCTCCACTTTGGATGTGCAGAGAATGGCTGGGAGCAAAGGAGCTTATAATGTAAGAAATTAATAAGTAGGATCCTTCTATAAGCACATCCTGTTTATAGAAGGAATTTTAGTTCTTTGCTCATAGACCTAAATCTTTTTCATCCCCAGGGTCAGGATGCTTCAGAGGAATTCAGACACCCAGACAACCACCCACCCATTCATTATAGCCTTCCCAGGATGCTGTGTGCTGCGTCTGATAAGCGTGAAAAAGCTTATTTCTTAGTGGGGAGGACTAAGTAGCAACTGTAAAAAAGATGCTTCAGCAGGGTGGCTGACAATTTAGAGAATGGAGCACCTAAAATTTCCAGTTCAGCTGCCTGGCAAAATGATTCGATGGTGTTCTGTAAAGCTCCGAGTGTTTATCCTTTATAAAATACCCTTCCTCTCTAACATGGAGCCTGAAACTGGTCATCACAGAGTAGCTCTAGACCAGCCATGTCAGTGTCAACTGCAACTTAGTTTGTCTTCCGTTGCTATAAACAAAATGTCCAAGACCGGATAATTCATAAAGAAAAGAGATTTATTTTGGGCTCATCCTTCTAGAGCCAAAAACATGATTCTAGGTAGTGCCCGATCACATGGTGCAAGGCAGAAGGGAAAGTGTTTGTGAACACAGCAGACAGAACATGATGCTCAGCCTTACAACAGCTTATTCTCATGGTAACTCTAGTACAGAAAGAGCAAGCATGCCCTAACTATGGAGTGCATGAACCCAGTCCCTGCAGAGAGGCCTTAAGCCCTCAACAACACAGTCTTCTTGTAAAACCCCATGACATACTTTGGATATGAAACAGCCTCCTCAGCCTCCCATGTCTTAGTCCCCAGCTGGTGGATTTTTTTTTTTTTTTGAAGATACAGGAAACATCAAAAGGTGGGGCTAGTTGGAGGAAGTAGGTCACAGGCCTTCAAAGGTTATACCTGGTCCCAGGTGCCTTCTCCTCAATCTGTTTCCTGTCTGCCCTGGGATGAAGAGCCTTTACCTTATGCCTTTACCATCATGATGTTACCTCCCTCCTCAAATCCAGAATTGACATGGCCACTGTGGTCCACTGAAACCTCTGAACATTTGGAACAAAATGTGTCTTTCCTCCTTTTGGACTCTTTATGTCAAGCATTCTGTCACAGAGACAGAAGGTGTGACTAGTGCACCTCATCATCTCTCAACACAAGTCAGACTTCACGGTGAGCACAAAGTGGTCCAATCATATCCAAACTGTAGCAACAAGAGACCTTGCTAAAAGGGCAGACCTTTGGGTTCTGGGCTCAGACTTAGTGAATCAGAAAGCTGTTGTATTCATTGTTACCTTAGAAGGTCTTTATTTCAGGAGACCCCTATAGACTCGTGAGAACTACTATCCAGAGAAACTCTTAACATTGAGGCACTAAAAGATAATAAAAGGTGGTTAGATGGAGTGATCTTATGTCTGTTACTGGTGAATTGTGGTAATGTGTTCATCCAGTGTCATCCTGTTCAGTACTAAACAAGACCTTATCCTTCTCTGGTTTAAGAAACATTTAAGAAACATCTTAAGAGGGGTCAAAACACATTAGGTACATGTATGAAACTCTGAATAAAAGAAAAATAAAGTTGCCTCAAAGTCCTTGCAATATAATACTATCATTTTCAAACATACAAGTCATACTGTTTGTTACTTTTGTTTATATGCTCAAATACCCACAAGAAAGCAACTTAAGGAAGAGATGGTATTGGTGAAATTATTAAGGCCACTCCATGTAGTTAAAAGGAAGATTTATTTAGTGGGTAACTTACAAATGAAGGGATAGGTAGGTCGCGGGGTCTGGGGAAGGTGTATCGCAGTCCAGCGGTGTTCTCTGGAGCTCTGCTTGGCCCACCTCCACTGTCCAGGGTCCAGGAACCGAGAGAGAGGGCTCACCCATCCCGATCTTGGGTCTCCAGGCTCCTTCTTTGGCCCCGCCTTGTAGGCGTGACAGTTGCCAAAGCCTGGATGGGGGTTGGAACTTCCAGATCAAAGCTGGAATGGCTACCCACTACATCATGGTTTATTTTGGCTCACAGTTCAGGGTACAGTCCTTCATGGAGGGGAAGTCAAGGGTGAAGGAGCTTGAAGAAGCAGGGCATATTGTGCCCACAGTCAGGAAACAGAGAGGATGAATGCATGGGATCGAGTAACCTTCCTTTTGAATTGTCCAGGATCCCTCACCCATCTTCCATCTATAATATGGATTGTCCCACACCATTTAATGTAATCAAAATAATTCCCTACAAGCATGCCCAGAGGCACATCTTCCAGGTGGTCCTAGATTCTTTCAAGTTGACAAGACTAACTATCACAAATGTAACAAGTGTGTGTATTGTGACATACTGTTTAGAGACAAATATGCATGTAGAGAAACTCCACCAAAAGTTTCGTCACCACCACAGGGATTTATTATTATTTTTATTATTAGATAGATTTTATTTAATTTTTTCCAAACAATATATTTTGGCTGTGTTTTTCCCCCTTTTCCCCAATTCCTCCCAGATCTTCCCTACCTACTCAGTTTATGCAATTTCTTCTTCTTCTTCAGCTGAGTGGCAGGTATATTGGTTCAACTACATTGCCCTTACATATGTAAAGTGCACAATCATTTATTAATTTTTTAAGAAGAAGCTTTTCTTTTACAGAGAAGCTTTCCTTTTCTTGTCATTTGAACATCAAAACTCTCAAATGCTTGCTAAACATCACCTGCCAGAGGTACAGCTGGGCGAACATTACCTTGCAGTATGAATCAGTTCAGTTCCTTACACAAGCTAGAGGACAGCTGGGCTGTTCTTTCCTGGTTTTGTATTTGTGGACTCCTTATATATTTTGAAGTATTGTCTCCCACATTTTATCCTGAAAATAACTCTGTGAGTGAGTTAATATTCCTCAGTGACTGATGATGCACGAAATCAAGTTGTCTACCATATACTGAACAGGGAACACTGTATCCTGAGTCCTGAAGAGGGAGAAGTATCTTGCACCCAGTTCGGTGATCCTACAGTGGTCCCATGTGAGATTAAAGATCTTGTTTATATCCATGTGTCTAATGAATATGGCAATCAGAAGTCAAAAGAAGACGGAGAGCGGGTGTCTTTTGGTCCAGGACACAGACCCAGAATTACTTCCCTATAAAGCCTTCAAAGAGGAAGAGAATAGCATTCTCTGATGAACAATACCAGGGTGTTACTATGAAGGGACAATGGGTCCTGCGACTCCGAAAGTATGACAAAATGAATTGCTTGTGCTTTTGTCAATTTTTGGCTCTCTGCCCATATGGTGGGTGCACTTGAATGCCAGAATCATGTAAAGATGGATTATGTGGCCAGGTAGCCTGTGCCATCAACAGGCAGACAGGAGGTTCATATCCCTAAGCAGGCAGTCACATTATACAAGCAAAGAAGGAAATGAATACATCTTTGCTGCCTGGCGTCCCCCAATGGGTAATTAAAATGATGCCACTGCTGTTTTCGCTACATTCAAAAGCATTTTAATTTGTATTTAGCCAGAGGCTTTCTAGCAATAGGAACATTTGTACAAATCTAACAAATAATTATAAATAAATAAAGTCTCTGCTTCTGCTATTTGGGGGAACGTTTCCTTCAGGTAACATATTTATAAATCCACCTGTTTGACAATATGGAGCTAAAATAACAGTAGACTTTGAACTGGGTGCTTAAGTGACAGTTGAAATGGCGTGTTTGTCAGCACAGAAATGAAAAACAGTGTCATGTGGGGAGGTGATCCAGGCCCAAGGGTGCCATGAGCTGTAAATGCGGAATTACACTAGACTCAGAATATAACCATGTATGATTCTCAACTAAAGAATATAAGGAGTGAAAAACCCAAAGTAGGGGAAATTCAGATTAAAGGAAGCCTCTGCCATTCATAGCTAAGGAGACGTGGAGACTCTAGGTGCCTCAAATGTATTAGACAACTGTGCTGACTAGTTTATGACAACTTGACACAAACTAGAGGGATTTGGAAAGAGGGAACTTTAGTTGAGAAAATACCCCCACCACATTCGACTGTGGGTAAGCCTATGGGACATTTTCTTGATTAGTGTGTGAGGGTCTAGCTCACTGTGAGAGGTGCCATTCTGGGGGCGCTGAGTTCTATAAGAAAGCAGTTTGAGCAAACCATGAGGAGCAAGCCAGTAAACGGCACTCCTCCACAGCCTCTGCATCAGCTCCTGCCTCCAGGATACCCCCTGGTTGAGTCTGTGTCCTGACTTCCATCAGTGATAGAGTATGATGCGTGTCTGTAAGCTGAAACAAACCCTTTCCTCCTCAGGTTGTTTTTGGTCACGGTGTTTTATCACAGCAATGGATGCTGTAACCAGGACAACAGCTTTTCTTTATCATTATCAGTGGAGGAAGTGAAATAAAGATGGATTGTTTAAGGAGGGGATGGTAGCTTGTGCTTACTTTCTGTCTTTTGGTTCTTCTTCCCTAACTCTACAGGGGCACTCTCCATTGAGGCCATCATGGTGGATTTCTCCCATCTGTAGTATGGGAGTGGTTTTGAGTGACACTCAATATCTGGTTTCCTTTTTAGCTGACTTCATTTGGGGGAACCAGGGGTAACAAATATATTTCCTTTTCACAATATTTTTGGGTCCAAAAAGGCCATTGGATACCTTTCATCTCCCATCATATTCAGATGACAGACATTGACACAAACCCTGCAGGTGAGCCTGTGAGCAGGTGAGCATGTGAGCAGGTGAGCTTGTGTGTAGGTGAGCCTGTGTGCAGGTGAGCCTGTGAGCATGTGAGCCTATGAGCAGGTGAGCCTGTGAGCAGGTGAGCATGTGAGCCTGTGAGCCTATGAGCATGTGAGCCTATGAGCAGGTGAGCCTGTGAGCAGGTGAGCATGTGAGCCTATGAGCAGGTGAGCCTGTGAGCAGGTGAGTATGTGAGCCTGTGAGCCTATGAGCAGGTGAGCCTATGAACATGTGAGTCTGTGAGCAGGTGAGCCTGTGAGCAGGTGAGCATGTGAGCCTATGAGCATGTGAGTCTATGAGCATGTGAGCCTGTTAGCAGGTTTAGTATGTGAGCCTGTGAGCCTATGAGCAGGTGAGCCTATGAGCAGGTGAGCCTATGAACATGTGAGCATATGAACAGGTGAGCCTGTGAGCCTATGAGCATGTGAGCATATGAGCATGTGAGCCTATGAGCAGGTGAGCATGTGAGCAGGTGAGCCTGTGAGTCTGTGAGCAGGTGAGCATGTGAGCAGGTGAGCCTGTGAGCCTATGAGCATGTGAGCCTATGAGCATGTGAGCCTATGAGCAGATGAGCATGTGAGCAGGTGAGCCTGTGAGCCTGTGACCATGTGAGCCTGTGAGCAGGTGAGCCTGTGAGCCTGTGAGCAGGTGAGCCTGTGAGCCTGTGAGCAGGTGAGTATGTGAGCAGGTTTAGTATGTGAGCCTGTGAGCCTATGAGCATGTGAGCAGGTGAGCCTGTGAGCCTGTGAGCCTGTGAGCAGGTGAGTATGTGAGCCTGTGAGCAGATGAGCAGGTGAGCAGGTGAGCCTGTGCTTGTCTTCTGCTGCTGTCTTATTTGGAATGACCATGAGACTAGGAAGGCAAGCCAAGCTGTTGTTATGACCTTAGATTTCTTTACTATGTTTTTAACTTATTAAAAACATTCGTAGAATAAATTTTGATCATCTTCTCCCCCCTCCCACAGCTCCTCACAGCTTCCCCCACCTCCTTAGCACCCAACTTCACATTCTTTCTTTATCTAATAACAGCTCCCCAACCCAAAAACAAAGCAAAACAAAACAAAAACAAAAACAAAAAACAACTAGCAAGACAAAAAAAAAAAAAAAAGCAAAACAGAAAAACCACAAAGCTCCTGCCTCCAGGGCATGGAGCTTGCACTGGAATGTGGTTAGTCTTAGATTTAAATTATTGTTGTAATGAAAGAGTGTGTAAAAAGAATTAATTAGTTCAGACAGTTCCCAGGAACTCTTAAGATATGATAGACTCTTGTTCTTTGAAAGACCTGAACGTATTTATCATTTCCTCATCACCTTGAAACATTTTCTTATTCAGCCAGGCATGCTGGCACACCTGTTAATCCCAGAACTTGTGAAGCTCAGGTAGGAAGGTCATAAGTTTCTGGCCAGCCTGGGCTCTGTAGCGAATTTGAAGCCAGCTTGGATGACAAAGCAATAACCTGTCTTTAAAAATACCATCTGTATTAAACCATAAGAACCATGCATATTTATGGAATAGAGTGTGATAGTTCAATGTATATGCACAAAATTGCTAGTGCTTTTGATTTGCTTATCAAATTATATGTATCACATTTTTATACTCTGAACCCTACAACTATGTATGCTTAAAATAATTAGTAAAAAATAAACTTGTTATATTAAGAGACATAAAAAAGAATAAAGAGGAATGAGCAGAGGAAGAGAGAGCTTTGTCATGTAACATATGCTAAATTTATAAAAATACAAAGTTCTTAGCGTAGGAAGGGCTTTATGCTCCCTACAGCTATGGAAGGGGCTGTGTGGCTTCTCAGGCCAGCTCACTGAAGGGGGCTTGTAAGGACAGGCTCCCTCTGTATAACAGAATCATTGTAGGAACATCCTGATTTATCTCTCTGATACAATGAAGTCCTCTTGAACTTGACCACCTTTATTACAAGGTGGTTATTACAAGGTAGAATAAGGTGGGAAGGAGCAGGGTCCTGAGCCAGCGACCTCAGCTCCCATCATTCTGCAGCCCTGCTCTGTGTACTGTGCTTTGGCTTTCCGCATGCTAAATGGAAGTGCTAATGGAGGATAATTTGGAATACTGGATATCAACTATGGTACTGCCATGATTACCTATATCCAGTTTGCTAAAAGCTGCCTTAGCTATAGTGGAATGTATTTCCTATCTGATATAGTCTTCACAGAAGTACTTATCTGGCCTGATTTACATTCTCTTTCTCCCTCTCCCTTTCTCTCTCTCCTCTTCCCTTCCTCCCTCCCTCCCTCCTACCCCCTCTCATTCAGCATTTACTATGTACCTGGCATTTGTCAGACAAATGTAGCTGACTCTAACAAAGGGAAGGATAACCGTTCTCAGCTCTTGAGTCACAGCCTCAAGACAGTGCAGAGGGAGTATTTGGTTGTGATTCATCTTTGCAGCTCATTTTCCATCTTTGTTATTGGTATAATTTTCTCAGCATGTCTTCTAGTCCACAGCCTTTGGACAAGTCTCAAGTGTCCTCAGTTGACTACTTGGAAACTGTGGTGGCCCCACCGGCTCCCACTTCATCTTTAGGACACCAATACCTTTCATGTTTCCCAAGGATTCTTCCACCCTTGGGCAGGATTCTGGGTTTGCTCTTTTCCCAGAGTATCTGGAGAAGTCTAGCTCACTGAGGTTATTCTTCAGCATGTACCACTGGGTGCCTTATTGCTCATCCAAGAAGACGGTTAAACCCCTTAGGGGGCTCGTTTTGTTCTATTCGCAGGGAAGGGTGGGTGTTGTCACTAGAGAATTCTGTTTTGTGATTTGCTTTCCCTACCACTAGGTGTCACTGTTCTACATAAATAAAACAGGACCAAATTGGCCTTGGCACTGTGAAATTAGGCCTTTGGTTGGGGGGTGGGGTGGGCATCTAGAAGGCTAAGGGGCCCACTCATTCTGAAGTGTAGGATAACAGCAACCACTGTGCTCTAAAGACTAGCTACAGTGTAAGAATCAGACTGCATTAGAAGGCTTTGAAATTTAAGTATCAGATGTGAAAATCCAGCTTCTGTCTATATCTGCATTGGTATTGAGCCTTTTAAAATAGTCTTTAAAGATTAACCTCTCAGAACAGACCTAATGTACTATGAAATGCAGGGAACAGATCACTTCATTATTAATATAGCTGTTTGGGAAGGAACATCTGATAGGATCAGGGCATCATATAAAACCTCACAAAAGAAAACCACTTCCCTTTCTACAGGTAGCCGTGTGCCTGACTAGCAAAGAAATCATACAGTTACTCAGAGGCAAAAAATAAAATTATTACTCGATCCTCTCTTCATTTTCTAGAAAGAATTTTTGCATAATTTTATCCCTTTGGAAAAATTAGCTGTACTCTCTCAGCCAGTCATGATGAAGGGTTCTCAGGAATAGGCCAGCTCCTCTCCAACTCTCTGGCCTGCAGTATTAGTCAGTGAGCTCTGCTTTTCCACCTCAGTTACGAAGGAGAAGGTTCTGGAGCATTGCTCTACATTCCAGTGTATTCCAGAGATACAAGGGCCTTGTTAACCATGTACACAGCCCTTCAGTCTTTCCTTTGTGACAAATTGACAGCCATAAGAGGGTCCTAACAGAGTGTCCCGCCCTTGACATCTTCCTCCTGGAAGAATAACTGATGTCACTGGCAAAGGTCACAAAAGCCATAGAGCAAGTTGAACTTTCTATGACATCACACTTGGGATTTTTAAAGGCGGGTTCAGTCCTCTGACTACAAAAAGAGCAACACGAATGGTTTTGAAGAAGGAAGTACAGGTGGGGAAGGATTGCATGAGGGGCAGCTCCACTACGCAGCATCTCTCCGCTGTCACTGTGGATGAGTCCAAATTGATTGGTGGAGTAGCACCATGCACACCAATCAATGAAAACCCACATTTTTTCCAGTTATCTCTTTTTACAACATGCCAGGGCATCTTTGACCATCTGCTGATGGCTGATAACTCACTGGAGTGTGATGGGGACAGCCCAAGTCAGGTGCCTGCGCACCTTTCCTTAAATACCTGTGACACAAATGTCCTTAAAACATTTCTGAGAAGCCAGTTGTTGCCAATAGCTGATAGAGAGCTTTGATTATTGCTGCAGAAATTTCAGTGGGTTCAAGATTCCCTTGAGCCATCTCTGGAAGCAGTCAGTTGTAATCCATGAGCTTTACCACATGATGTGGACTTGTGGAGTCAGGATAGAATCTTGACAGTTGGTAGTTAAAAAAAAAAATAAAGGCAATAACAAATAGATTGTTGGTCATCATGCAACTTCCAGGCTGCCCAGGGCTTCTGTGTTAGCAGATTCTATCATATTATATTGGTAAAGATAATGTAATATCAGTTTCTTAGAAAAGTGTGTTTTTTCCATAAAGGGCATTTTTAAATGGGTCATTAACTCATTTTATGAGTACCTTAGTGCTTTGAGTGCTGCAAAGAAATAATGTATCAACCTACTAGGGCCAAAATTGATTCAGTAAAGAATAGTACCTAGTGAACATACCTCTGTAAACTGTCACCCATCTTTCCAGCTCGTCTTAAATAAATAACAGAAAACGTTATGTCTGCAGGCTACTCCCAAATATTTGTACATGGTTGAACTTGTGCCAAATTCAGTTCATAAGCCATTTGTGGTCAAGTCAGATTTGTGTGTGTGTGTGTGTGTGTGTGTGTGTGTGTGTGTGTGTGTGTGTGTGTGTGTTTGGGGGGGTAGCAATCATAGTTGGGCAAATAAAATTTGTATTTAATTCTTGTAATGTTTTAATCCTTCAGTTCTAATTCAAAATTAGGGTCAATGTCAATAGCCCCTTGTGTTCCTAACAGGGTTTCAATCATCCACTTGTCTATGAGATTCCTATGTAGGTGGAATAATGTAGATTAAGTCATACATCAGTGGGTGGCATGGGGAATATTTATTCAATATGCTTGTCCCGTTCTTATAACCAAAATGTGGTCCTCGATTCAGAGCTGTAACGAAGGGGGCAGGATTATTGGTGGATAAGCATCCTAAAGGCATTCTGATGGAGGCTGGTAATCAGTACAAATTGTAACAGCCGTAGAAGGCGTCGTTCTGCAGATGGCTTTATTCTTGAGCACTCAGTACCATCTGGCACTTTGGGGCTGAGCCCAGCTCCACCACGGCAAGAACCCATATTTGCTCGGCATTGGCACAGACTCGGGAGTCAATGGCTCCTTGACATTTTGGACTCTCCGTCATATGGCAAGTCCAGCTGCAGAGCCTGCCCTTTCCACCGTGCAGGCAAGTGGCTCGGATGAGGTTGCCTTTTGTTGAGGAAAAGGTCACCTTAGGGAGTCTTAGCGTCTTGGCTTAGATTTGTAAATTACACATGGTGCTATGGACCACTTCTCGTGGGTTCAGTGAAGTACTTGTAGTACTAATACACAAATCCAAGCTTTTTACATGGAAAGATCTGAGCTTATGTTAAGATATCGGGCAATTACTGATATATCCACACAGCAGAGGCTTTCTCCAACCTGTACTTAAAACACTTCTTTGTATAGATTTACATTATCTGAAGCATCACACTGTACTATGATTTTTCTCTTCCCTGCCATAGACTATGGTATTTCTGAAGGCAGCAAACTGTGTTTTCATTTTTCTTCCTGGGGCACATATCTTAGGTGCCCAGTAGATTAATTGATCAATTTGGAATCCTTTCTTTGGGTTTGTGCTATATTAATAGCATCATAAGGAAGTCAATGAACTATGGTTTCAACACTAGAATTCTAGAAATCAGCATCTTTATTTATCCATATTTATTGCAACTCATGGAGATTAGCATCCTTTTATGAGTATCTGATTGTGATGATACAGTCTTCCGATTGCTCTTTCCCAGGTGAGTCACTAACTTCAAAGCAGCTTGGCTCCAGGGTTTACCAAGTCAGGTGATCTTGAACTAGATTCTGTGATTCTCTGAAACCTCCATTTCTTCACCTCTGAAATAGGGTAATAATACCATCTTCTCTGAAGTAGTGCATTTCAGGAAATTAGCATATAAAGAGAGAACACTGTGACTAATAATGTAAGCCACTTACCTGCTTTCTACAAACAACCTGGTACCTCCTTCCCTCTGCCTCCACAGCATAACTTTCTTTACTCCCTCCCTGGGACCACTTTCTTCTTGGAAAACAGGGTATTGTTCCAGTTATCAACTGCTACATATGATCTACCTCAAACCTAGAGGGTTGAAATGACCCTTTATTATTTTTCAAAGTTCTTTATGTTGACTCAATAGAACTGACATCATTTGTAGTTTCTTAGGCAGTTCCTGTGGCAGCTTCCCAAGGCCTGGCACTTGCTCATGGTGCTGGCAAATAGACATTCTGCTGGAAGCTGGCTTCTGGAGACTACCATCCCCCCCCAACCCCCGACCCCCCACCCATGCACCATGAGCTATCTCCATATTCTCATAGTCAGGAGGTCTTGGCCACTTGCCATTTTCATAGGTTAGCTGATTTCAGAGGTGAAAGTTGCAATGTTCGTGAACTGACCCTAAACCTGTATCACTTTCACTTTCCCATCATACAGTTGGTGAAAAGGTTCATTCCAGGACCAGTTCAGTGTAGAAAGGAAGGAGCTGATTGGGCGTGACTACTGTGAGGTGTGACTCATGGTGCGGAGACCTGGTAGAGGGAGACACACTACTTCGTCAGCTCAGCTTCTTTGGTGGAGACTTCGGAAATAGCATGTCTAATGATTATCTACATTTAATGACCCTAATCAGGTTCGTTCTTGCAGTCATGGCTGTTAATGGATCCGGTTACCCACATGGCAACGTGCAGCAGTGGCATACACAAGTACCTGGTTGTCATGCAAGTCTCGAGCTGCATTGCCATCCCAAGAAAGTGACTATTCAATGCTAGGTGCTGGCCTTGACACAGCTTGAACCTCACTTTAATGGGTTTTGAATAGCCCTTCTCAAGCTGGCCCAGGCTCCTGGAGTTTATATCTGCCATTCTTGAAGCAGTCAACAGCAGTTTGCTTCACTGTGAGCTTTCTGTCGCTATAGATGAGTTATATTAGCAGCTCCCAACTGCCGAACATGTAAGGCAGATTTCCATGTGTTTAGTTTTAAAATCCCCTAGTGAATGCGTGTTTATCAAAAAATTTAAATGACATAGAAATGTTGAAAGAGAACAGGCCCGTTGCATACCCATCCTAGTTCATTACCATTCTCCCGAGGCATCCCCACTTTTAACGCCTGGGTGTCCATCCTCTCATACTATTTCCTGTGCTTTTGAAAATTATATCTATGGGTTTTCTATTTGTTAAACAAAATTGGGATCACTCATTCAGCTAGAAATTCATTTCTATTCACTCAGAAATTATTTACTGAGAACCAATATGTCTAGAAGCTTACATTTCAAAAGTAGCATATCTTTCAAAAATTGTTTCTTTTATTTTTGAGATTATAATGTAATTACATAATTTGCTCCTCCTCTTTCCTCTCTCCAAGCCCTCCTATACACCTCCCCTTGCCTTCTTTCAAATTATTAGGTTCTTTTCCATTAATTATTGTCACATGCACATATATTTGTGTGTGTATGTCCATATATATTTCTAAACACAACCTGCTCAGTCTGCCTAACTTTACTTGTACGTACATTTTCAGGGCTGATTGTTGGTATTGGATAACCAATTGGTGTACTCTTCCCTGGAAGACAAATTTTCCTGGTCTCCACATTCCTTAGTTGCCTGTAGTTCTTTATGTAGAGTTGGGGCCACATGGGATTTCCCCATCCATATGAACATGTCTATTGTTGTCCTTGTTCAGCTCATGTTTAGGCAGTCACGTGGTTGATGAGACTATGGGTGTAGCTCTTGACAACTTCCTGATCCTCTGGCTCTTAAAATATTTCTGTCCCCCCTTTTTATCATCTGATAATTTCACACACACACACACACACACACACACACACACACACACATCGAATAGTGAGTATCTTTGGGTATATATCTTTGGTCACACACACATTTTAAAAATGAAGTCAGGTTTGGATATGAAGTGCCCTGCAAAAGGCTTGTGGGTTGAAGGCTTGGTGCCAAGCTGGTGGTTCTGTTAATAAGTGTTTGGGGCTCCATCAGGATGGCTCAGTGGGCAAAGGTATGTGCTGCCAACCTTGAATACATGAGTTTGATCTTCAGGACCAACACAGTTGATGGAGGGAACACAGTCCTAAAAGTTGTCCTCTCATTGCCACATGCGTAGTGACATGTGCATACCTACACTAAATAAATAACATGTAATAAAAATTTTATAAAGAAGTTAGAGTGTTAACCTTAACAATGTATTAATGCATTGACGTGTCCTAATCTGATCAGGCCATCAGGCATTGGTGGCTTGTTGGAGGAGGTAGGTCACTGGGGCATCTTTGTAGCTTACATCTTGTCCCCAGTCCCTTTGCTCTACCTCCCCGTCCCTCCTCCCTTCTCCATCTTTCTTATCTACTGGAAAGTGGGCAGCCCCACTCTGCCATACCCATCTGTTATGATTCTCTACTTTATCATGGTCCCAGAGCAGTGGAGCCTGCCTTGAACTAAAGCCCTGAAATTGAGTTCAGTCTTTCCTCCCTAAACTGATTTTCTGAGGTATGTTTATGAAAGTGAAGGAAAGTTGATGTTTGAAGTCTAATAAGTGAAACAACTGGGTTAAAGGGAAGACCCACTTAAAATTGTGATTGATTGCTGCTGAAAAATAGATTTTTCCAGATACAGGTGCTAAGGGATATTATGTGATAATGGCAATGGCTCCCCTTCTGATGGCACTGGGTGTTTGCTCTGTGTACTGCTGCCAATCTGAAGGCTAAAGAGACTCTTTTTTATTTTGTCCTTCCTGAGCTTATTCTTCCCCATGTGTGTATGTAGTGTATGCACATGTGTGTCTGTGGGCACATGTGTCCATACAGAGCCCAGATGTCAAGGGTCCTGTGCTATCATTCTACCTATTCCCTTGAAACAGGATTTCTCACTTAGCCTGGAGCTTGACCAACAGCCAACAAGCCCCAGCCATTCTCCTTCCTCTGCCCATCACAGTGCTGGGGTTATAGGAATGAGGAGTCATATTTGGCTTTTCATGTGAGTGCTGGAGATTCAAGTTTGGGTCTCCATACTGGCATGACGGGTGTCTTCATCCATTGAGCCTCCAGCCCCTGTTGTTGTTGATGATGTTTGTTTGTTTAGGTCTCTAGAGCCCAAGCTAGTCTTGAACTCATAATCCTGTTTCAGCCTCTCATGCTGGGGTTATATTATGCTTTTAAAAGTATTGGATGTGGCCTCTGTAAGGAACAGCAATAAGTTTAACAGTGACTTAGCAAACAAGGGTTTGTTTTTCTTACACACCAACAAGTCTAGAATCAGGAAGCTGTTGGCATTTGTTCATAGGCTCAAGCTAGTCAGCCCTGGGCTTTCTAAGTCTCTCAGCTACTTCGTCTTGAACAGTGACTATCAGGGCTGGTGGCATATGTCCTGGGTATGTTGGTTTTATAGCTTTTATTTTTGTCTGAAACCTAAAGCTTTTTTCAGAGCCTGCAGGAAACTTTTTAATGCATGTAGTGGGGGCAGAAATCCAAATGAGGTTGATCAGGAGGTGGAGAGGCCTGGCCACTCCTGCTCACTGCTTTGTCAGTGATACATCGTGTTCTTTGCAACCTCAGTTGCCTCCCCTGTTTGCTATAAGTATTTTAGGGTTATAGTGTCTTTCACTCACTGATAATTACATTTTTAAAGAGAATAGATTTAGAATGTATTCTCCTTAAGATTTGTTTTTATTATTTTAAATTATGTGTGTGCCTGTCTGTGCATGTGTCTATGCACTAGAGTGCAGTGCCTTTGAAGGCCAAGTTATTAGACACCCTAGCAAGTCACCTGACATGGATGCTGATTCCCAGACTTGGGTCCTCTGCAAGAGCAGTATGTGTTCTTAACTGCGGAGACATCTCCAGTCCCCTCTAATGTGTTCTTAGTTTTGATTTTTAAAATTTTAAAGTCAATCTGTATTTAATTTTACTCGAATCACCATCAGAAATGCTTTTAATTCCCCTCCTCTGGATCATGGGTTTTCCCAGCATCATTACGCATATACCCAACCCAGAAGCTGCAGTTATTGAAAGAATGTGGCGGGTAGAAAGATGAATGGGTGAACAGCTTCTGGCAGCTTCTGATGCTCACCAGGAGGAAGGCAGACACCCTGCCTACTCTTCCATCCCTCAACTCCAGATTGTGTTGGGGGCTGGGTACATAGAGTATCTTACATCGTGTTTGCTTTGCAGGGTGTTTAAATTTCATTAAAGCATTAAATTGAGAGTCTTAGTGGATAGCCTTAGTAGAGGCCACAGGTGAAGACACTTAATCACAGTCAAGGAACATGGCATGTCTTTCAGTTTGTGTATGAACTTCTGTTTGTTTTGGCTGTTTTTCTCACCTATTTTGTTATGTTTATGACCAGACATTGCATTTATTTATTTATTCTCATTGTTGAGATTTCTCCTCATTATAAATTCTCTGTAGTGTTTGGAAGAGATATTGATTTTTTTCTCAGTCAATTTAGTGACTTACTTATTTGTTAAAAGTAAGTTGATTTTACCAATTTTTAGGAGGTAGAATATTACACCTGTGCAAATAATGACAATTTGAGGTTTTGTTTATAATTTTAGTAACTTTCAGTTTTTAAAACTGTACAATGTTGAGGATAGAGAGATGGCACAGCTGTTAAAAGCAGTGGCTACTCTCACAGAGGACTCAGGTTCAATTCCCAGCACCCCATAGTGGTTGACAACCATGTGTGACTCCAGTCTTAGGGGATCTATTGCCCTCTTCTGGCATCCTCAGGCACTGCACACATGTGGTGCACAGACATATATTGGTGAAATTATTAAGGCCTCTCCACGTAGTTAAAAGGAGATTTATTTAATGGCGTAACTTACAAGTTAAGGGATAGGTAGGTCACGGGGTCTGGGGAAGGTGTATCGCAGTCCAGCGGTGTTCTCTGGAGCTCTGCTTGGCCCACCTTCACCGTCCAAGGTCCCGGAACCGAGTGAGTGCCCCGCCCATCCAGATCTCAGGTCTCCAGGCACCTCCCTTGGCCCCGCCTTGTAGGCGTGACAGTTGCCGAAGTCTCAGTGGGGGTTGGAACTTCCAGATCAAAGCTGGAATGGCTACCCACTACAGACATATATGTCAGCAAGGCACTCATGCACGTTTAAAAATAATTCTACAAAGTCTAGAATAGCCAAAATAACTTGAATATTAATGGTAACCATACTTTATTCTAATTTTAATGGTAATACTTCTATTGTGTAATTGTTACTGAGATATTTATAGAGTTGAGTTCTATATCCTTTACAGAAACAAAATTTCTTGCTTAAAAAAAAAAAAAAGCTTACCACAGATTTTCTTTTTCTTTCCTTTTTTTTGTGATTGAAGCAGATATTTTCCAGAATTTTCATCATCTGATAAACACATGGAGTTTTGTTTATAACTTCCTTTTTGTTTAATGAAGGTTTGGACTTTCAGAAATAACAATGGACTGTTGTGATAACATTACCGAGAAGACCATCTTCCTTTTCTTGTATAGAAAACGCTTCTAAAATAAATTCACTGGTTTATTATTTCTCAATGTTGGTATTTGTATTTGTGTACTAAATTCCTGTATTATTTTGAGAATATTTATTTGTAGTAAAACACACTTTAGTTTTTGTGTCAGTTTTATGTTAGTCTTTGGCATGATTTGGGGAGTTTTGAACTGTTTCCTAGTGTGATGACATAGTTACATCGGATTGTTCACCTGTGATGGGAAGACTGACAGATCTCCATTATTAAACCACCTGGGCTGGCCACTCAGGAGAATGACATGCTGGCTCACCCACCTCCCGCTTTGAGTTTACATTAGTAGTTCAAAAATCTTCATACTAATCTATTTAGTTTTTCAGATTTATCTCTGTAAATTTATATAGTGTGTAAAGCTCAGCACCTTTGTAGAGATGTTTCTTTATCATTTGTAACATTGTGATCTGGCTCTTTATCCCTTGATCTGCAGGCTCGGAAGTGTGCTGTTATTTTATTGCTCTTTTGACAAAGCTAACTTCCCATTTTATCACTAGCAAGTCTCATTTTTCTTTTGTTTTCCATTTTATTTATTTCTGCTTTTGTCTTTATTTTTTCTTTTTATTTTCTTTAGGCTTTTTTTCAGTGTTCTTTCCCCAGGCTTCCTGAGTTGAATATTTAGGACGTTCATCTTCAGTCTTGTCTGTTTTTGAATATAAGTGTCTAAAGTTACAACATTGCTTCAGAGTACTGTTGCCCTGCCTAATTTAGATGTATAATGCTCCTATTCTTCATTTCCAAACAAGTCATAACTTCAGGTTGAAATATCCATGTAACCCACAAGTTATTTAGAAACCATTTAAAATCTCCAAATGAGTAGTTTTGTGGTGTTCATAATGTCTAAATTTACCACATTATTTTCTTTATGTACCTTTAAAATTTCTGTTCTCTTAGAAATTTACTTAGATTTTTTTTATGACCTAATAAGTACAGTCAAGTTGTTGATGTATGATATGATTTGGATATGGTATGACTGTGCCCCAAGGGCTCATGCATTGAAGTTTATAATGCCCATTGTGAGACACTGAGAAACTGGAAGCTTTATGTGACTGCCATCATTGGAAAGTGGGGCCTTGGGAGGGTGATTAGAAGTAGATAAGTGGGGAGATGTCATGATGAAATGTTGGCAGCTTTATAAGAAAAGAGAGAGACAAAACCCACTCTTTCTCTCTCTGGCCATGTGACTCCCTGCATCACTTGGGGACTCTGTAAGTAAGGACATCTAGATACAGATGGGCCCTTGACCTTGTTCTTCTAGAACCTGAGCCAAAATAAAACTTCCTGTAAAATTTGTTGAGCTTGTGGCATTCTGATATTGGCAACAAGATTGGACTAATATAATGTACGTGCAGGTATAGACACATACATGTATAATTGTGTAGACTGAAGTATTAATAATAAGCAATCTGGTCAAATTCTCATTATTAAAACTGTTCTTTCTATAGGAGTTTTGATTTGTGAATCTCTAAGCCAGGCATTTGTCACTTACTCCATAGAAGTCTGAATGATTTGAGTGTGTGTGTCATGCACACACTTGCATGTGCAAACTCATACATATATTCTGTTATTTCATGAATAACTTTCCATGATGCTTAGAGCTTCTACAATGATCATGTCTTTTGTTAATTCAATGTCTGTCTCTTATGGCATCACTCTTAAGTCTGTAGTGTTCTTGTTTGTGTTGCTGATTCTATTTATTAATAATTTTGTTCTTTTATTGGAATGACATTTATTTTAGTTTTTTTCGAGACAGGATTTCTTTGTGTAGCTTTGCGCCTTTCCTGGAACTCCCTTTGTAGGCCAGGCTGGCCTCGAACTCACAGAGATCCGCCTGCCTCTGCCTCCTGAGTGCTGGGATTAAAGGCATGCACCACCACTGCCTGGCTGGAATGACATTTTGCTGTTTTATTTTTAATAATTTCACGTAACTATGTTATGTTTCATTGCAGTGAACTTGTAGATGCCTTCTTATAAAAATCATTCATTTTTGGCATTAATTTTAAAATCTTACGGGGAAAAACCCTATATCTCAAATTCCTTGACAAGTTCAACTTTGCCTTTTAGATGAAGTTTGAGTATTTCTTTCTTTGTGAATCCTTTCTAGAAATAATTAGCCTCCAGGTCAACCTAAGTGCCCTCTCTTCACATACTGTACATCATTTGGACTCATAAAAATGAAAATACATTTCCTCATTTCATACTCTCCTGGTTTTCTTCCAGTAGTACTATCATTCTAAATTTTCAATGTGCCTCTGTGTGTGTGTGTGTGTGTGTGTGTGTGTGTGTGTGTGTGTGTGTATGTGCTTGTATATACATGTCATGGCATAAGCTTGGGTGTTGCTCCTCACAGGGTTACATGTCAAGCTAACTGGTTTGTGAGCTTCTGGGAGATTCTCATGTCCCTGCCTCCCATCTTGCAGAAGGCATGGAAGGGTTACAGAGGTGTGCTAAAGCATTCAGATTTAGATGGCTTCTGACACTCAGCACATCCACTGACCCATCTCTATACTATACTGCCATTCTTGATTCTGTAGAGACTCAGGGTCTGAGGTCATCCCTCTAGTGTCTGGGACTTTCCAAGTGGACTTTTCCTATAGTCACAGGGGTGAAAAGAAGGCATTGGTACTTTTTGGTATTTCCTTAGCTCCTTATTGTGTCTGTAAACCATTTAGCATTAAGGAGGGCAAGGGTAATAAGGCCAGGAAGGATGAACAAGAACAGATTTACACAAGGAAACATCAGTTCTGGGCAAAGGGAAATGCTGTGTATTTGCCCTTCCCAAAGTGTTGGGGAATCAACCCAGGCTTTTTTTCTGGAAATTTTCTATTTACTTTCAAAGTTTAGTGGCTGAAGTTTTTAAAAGCTTAAGGAAAATTCACTCAAAGAAAAGTGTTCCATGGGAACTGAAAGATGGCTAAGAATCGAGCCATTAATAAACAATGCATTATATTCCTGTATGGGTAGTGGGCTCCCTTGAGAATTTAGACTGTCTGCTTGCTTTTCTATGCAGATGATTGGCAGGTTGGGCACCATGCCCAGGTTGTTGGCTTTGTGTTTGTTTGCTTTCCATTCTTGATTGCATGGAGGAGGGCATGTTGTATGGTGTCATGGCTGTTTCCCATTGTTCATTTCTGTGAGCATTAACGCTTAGGAGGTACTGCAGGCTAAGTTGAATAAAGACCTTCCAGTTCTCCTGTGCTCCAGAGCACCACCTCCCCTGTCCCTCCTACATACTCACTCTGTCCCCTGCTGCCACCATCTGATGGTCTCTTCTTTTGTAAATGCTTCCCATTACTGTTCTTTATTCTAGTTGCTCTTGACGCAGCCCTTTGATCCACCATCCCCACCCTTGAATGTTCTAGTGATCAGAGGTAATGGACACACATTCTCCCTTGAAAGAAAACCTTGCCAGAGCTAACACCTAAGTAGGGGAGAGTGGGGCGAGGAAGTACCACTCTCAGGAACAAGAAGGCATGTCTGGGGCTCAGATGTAAGAAACATGGTGATGTACCTTGTAAACAGCAAGGGAGTGACCATATGTGGATACACTTCCAAAACTGGCCATTCTGCTGTGCTATTGATGGTGACTTGTGATCTCTTAGTGATCAATACAGTGGACGTTTTATATAAAAAAAAAGTATTGATGGGTTTGACCATGAGTTAGTTACAATGATGGGTAGTTAAGGACTAGGTATTGAATTCTCTTCTATTTTATATTCAACAATGGCACCATACATGGGTTATGTATTATCTAATGTTTTTATAGGGAGAGTTGACAGTCGGGGATCTTAAAGGACTCATCATACAAAACTAGGTAAGTGGCTGATAGACCTGGGATTTGAGTCATGTCTTTTTAGTGCAATAGGATAAGGCTCGATTCTTAGAATTAGCCAGCCAGTCTGCATGACAGATGGAACCCACCCCACGCTTTCCTTCACTTGTTCCGTCTTCTTCCTCTCTGTCTGCTCTTGGACTCACTTTCCTATGAAATTCCTGAGCTGCTCCTGAAGGTCTTGCCTTCACTTATTCTCCCCACTCTCTCCGAAGAATGACTTCTCTGTGCTCACCTTTACACACCTCAGACATTATCTGTAGCCTGGTTGTTTTTCCTAATTGCAGGACACGTTGTATGTGGGCACTCCTGTGTGTTCCACCCACAGAGCCTCAACGTTTCCTTTGCTAAATGTAATTGGTGGACTCCTGCATGAATCAAGATTCATGCTACATGCCCCTCAAACATTGATCATCCTAACACATACAATTCATGATGGGCAGAAAATTCAGTCCTGCCCAGCGTTCCTAGCCCTCCCTCTTTCCCACTTTGCATAGCAAAGCAAGAAACTTGGTTTCCTTTGTTTATTAAAACAGATTATGTCAGATTGCACTTAAACCCCAAATAGTCTGTCACTTTCAAAATGATGGCAGTGGTGTGTGTAGGTCTTCTTTTGCTGAGCAGATCCATTGAATCTGCAAGACGACATGAAGACATTACTGTTCTATCACCATTGTGCAGAGGAGACATAGCGAGGTCACTCATTTCTCTGGAATTCCAGATACAGGAAATGAGGTGCGTACAATGAATCAGGCCCAGACAGTGGGTCCAGAGGCCATTCTTAGCCCTTCCAGCCCATCTCACCAGTGGTCTTATCTCATCTGACCCAGACCAAGATGCTTAAGACTTTCTGAGGTATTCTCATTGTGTAAAAGTCTCTCAGTTTTCTTGATCAGCATAATTGGCACATTGGATCATGAGAGAGAGGGTCCTAGCCATCTCCCCTAAGAGTAATGTACTTATATTAAGAGTAAGAAATATACCCCAGGTAGTGTAGGTGTTTATTATCATCTTCATTATAGTTATTGTTTATATATCTATATACTAGCATTTTCTTAGAGCTTGGGGAATTTTATTATGTAGAGGACTGAAATTGTGCAGATTCCACAATTTGAGAACCCAAAAGAGAATTGCATCAAAATTATACATTGCCTTGGACAAACATTTCTTTCAGGGACTAAATCAACAAGAAATACTCAATGCCCCTATGTGCTGAGTGTTTTTCAATGCAAAGAGCAGAATACTATGATAATAGGATGATGCTAGCCATAACAATCCTTATAGGAAAGGAAAGACCAGGCCTTTACAGATGTGTCTGTTGCAACAGGACTCACATCTGAGCTGAATTAATTACACCAGGATTACTCACTCCCACCATTTCTCTGATTTTTTTTTTTCAGGAAATTCTGTGACTTTGTAAGGTTGTCTGTGTCATCATCAGTTGTGTGGTATGTGATGAGTAAACAATGCTGAATTCCAGTCCTCACCAGGGAGAAGCTGTCAAATCAAGGCGGGACACACAAAGTGAGAACGTGCCAGCATACCTTAGTTCTGCTTGGGACTGACTATCTTGAGGCAGAAATAGCAGTGGGGTAGGATTTTAGTCAAAATATTTGGTTGGCTTGCAACCGTCAAAACTATAAAGTCTGAACACCCAAGAACACTAGCTTGTGATGTGTTTAATTTTATTTCTATTACTGTGAGATTAAACTTTTTTAAAAGTGCAGATTGAAAGAGTTGAGACTGTGAATGTTGTAGATCTTAGGGGTTTTTTGTGTGTTTCTGGAATATTTCAAATTCATAATGAAATATTTTGGTGATGGGATCCAAGTCTAAGCTTGACATTCTATTTCATGTATGATTGTATATGTATCTTAAATGTAATCTCATATAATATTGTTTAGTACTTTAAAGGCTGGTGTGAGTGCACTGAACCACCTCTAAGCAAGGGCAGCCACACACATAATCGAGCTACTTGTATGTTACATCATCACTCAAAAGGTTTAGGATTTTAATTTTTTTTCTCATTTTCCATTAGTTCTTTGAGAATTTCATACAGTGTATTTTGATCAGATTCACCCTCTTCCCAGGTCAAGTCTTCCTTCCTTACCATCCCAACTCTATGTCCTCTTAAAACAAAGCAAAACAAACAAACACATAAACAAAACAACAACGACAACGAAACAAGTGCAGTTTGTGCTGTCCATTTACTCTTGGGTGTGTGACCTTCTACTGGAGCTTTGTCAACCTACCAAGGGCCACAATCTTAAAGAAAACTGACACCCCCTTTGCCAACAACCACCAATTGCCAATAGCTCTTCAGCCAAGGGAGGGACTTCACGTCTACCTCCCCTCTTGATACTGAGGGTTTTCTGGTCTGAGTTTATACAGGTCTCGCACATGCTGTCCCCACTGCTCTGAGTTTGTATGTACAGCTCTCTTATTTTGTCCAGGAAAACACCATTTCCTTGTATTCATCCACTGTCTCTGAGAATCTTTCTGCCACCCTCTTCTACAATGAGCCCTGAGAGGAGGGGGTATGATACAGACGTTCCATTTAGAGATGATCATTCCAAACTCGAATTCTCTGCACTTTTACTAGTTGTGGGTCTCTGTGTTATTCACAATTTAATGCATAAAGAAGCTTCTCTGATGAAGGGTGAGAGGTGCACTAATCTATATGTTTAGTGATACATCATTATGAGCTGTTTTAATATATTGCCTGTTTAGCAGAGTAATAGTGGTAGGTTTTCCTCTAGAGCCTCTGACCTGTCTAGCCATTGGTTCTTGGCACCACCAATGGTGCCAGGTATGGCTTTTCACTCTTATGGAGCAGGTCTTAAATCCAAACAGAAAGTGGTTGGTTATTTCCATGGCATTCATGCCACTGTGGCACCAGTGGGGCATATAGCTGGATAAGACTAAAGATTACCTTTCTCCTCTGGAAGCTTGCACAGCTCCTTCCAGAACTATGAAAGATAACCATGGTTTCTTCTTAGTGTTAAGGGAGTTCAGATATTTTGAACTGGAGATGACCAACCTAATCACAGCTCTATGAATTTAAGCACGTATAAAGGTTCATGTGACTACTGCCTTGTGAACTGAGCGATTCTCTGAGACAAACTACTCCCCAATATAACCTATCTTTTGTCTTCTGCCTTTATGGTAAACCTTCCCAATATCCCTTGAAAATTACTGTTTTCAGCCAGTGTTGTCCAGTCTTCCGAGAATGTCATATAAGTGGGTTTATACAGTTTACAACCAGCTTGTGGTTGCTTCCTGTATTCAACATTTCTCTAAGATTCGCCCTAGTCTCTGTGTATAAACTGTCTTCTGGGAGGTGTTTAGCAAAATTTTTTCCTCTGGTATCCCAGAAAATGCCTTTATCTGAAAGGGTCCCTGTAGCTCTAATTACTCAAGCTCATATGGGAACGGAACAGGAAACCTTCATGTCTGATGTCCTCATAAGGATGGCATTAAAGAGAAGAGTGCTGTGTGAAGACAAAGAACACAGAGAGAACAGAGGCTGTCTGAAGATGGAGACAGTGATTGAGGTGATGTTGCTATAAGCCAAGAACTCTTGGGGCACCAGAGCCAGGAAGAAGCAGAGAGAGAGAGATTCCTTCCCAGCACACTACAGGGAACTTGGTCCTGCTGACGTCTTGATTTATACTTTTAGCCTCCAGAGCTGTGAGATAATAAATTGTTGTCATGTGAAGTCACTCCGTTTGTGTTACTTTTAAATAGCAGCCCCGGGAACCTAATATAAAAACAAAAGTAGACATTTTACTTTTTGAATGTCTATAAATTCCTCAAAAATTATATGAATAAGGTTTGCAACAAAAAATGATCTTAGAAAACAAAGAACAAATATATAGTGGAAAAGCATGAATAATTAAATAATACTAAATCAAAACAGTAGAAAGGATCTGTACCTAGCCAGCCCTGGGGACTGGATAAAAGACGAAATTGCCAAGCTGTCAACATTAGTGAGACGGTGGCCCTCCCTTATTATTAGTACACTCAAGCAAATCTTCATGTATCTGCTATTTACATTTTCAGGATTTCTTACTCATGTTTTCCATTTTAAAATATGTGATTCTTTCTCTTTTTTTAAAAAAGCCTTTGAAGTGTAAATAACTTCACTTACAAGGCTACCTACTTGAACTAATCTTGGGACTATCTTTGCAGTATTTTGTCAGACAGATGTTTTAGATAATACACTGTCAAATCAGTCATTATCTTCCTTGAAATATTTCCTGTGATTGAGACTTCATATTGTTTCAAGCTTCATATTCCCCCAACATTATAAAACTATTATCATGTAGTATTCTTTAATTGCTTTGAATTTTAATACCAAAGTCCTTAATTTATCTGAAGTTGAATTTTGTGTGCAACAGGAAAAATGATTAAGTGGAGTTATCCGAACCTGTGTTTGGTTATGCCATCCCTAGTTTTTGTTAAGTCTGTTGAACCGGGCTTCTTTGGTTTTAATTTCCTCCTTTCCCTATAGTTGTGGCTCTGTTTCTAGATGGTGCTCTTTGATCTTCCTAATCTATTTATTTCTTTTTGCTTTCTAGCTTCATTATCAGGATATAGATATGTAAACTCCTTGGTTAAATTCATTTCCAGTGAATCTTAAAGAGTGTGCAAAAGAGATTGTCTTCTTAATTTCATGTTTCCTAAATATAGAAACGAAACTGACTTCTGTGTTTATTTTATAACCCACAGCTTCACTGAAGTTGCTTATTGATCTTAACAGAAATTTGGTAGAATCCTGAGTGTTTTCTATATATAAGATAATATTCTCTGCAAACAGAGAAAATTCAATTTCTTTTTTTCCATTTTGGATGCAGTTTGCTTATTTCATTTTCTTGCCTAGTTTCTCTGGATATGATATTGAGCATTATACTGGACAGAAGTGTCAATACTAAGAATTCTAGTTTTGTCCCTAATCTTAAAGCTAAGTGTTCATTTTCTATGTAGATTTTGTTTGTTTGTTAGCTGTGGGTTTGCCATAGTGCCTTTAGTATATTGAAGGACATTGTTGAGTATTTTTCACGGTTTGAGAAGGAACCCAGAGACTCATGCATACTAGGTAAGTGTTCTAACACTTGGTTATACCAAGCCCCAAGAATGCTGAATTTTGTTTAGTGGTTTTTCTGAGTCTTTTTATATGCTCACACAGCATCTATTCTATATTCTGATAATGTGATGTATCACCTTTATTGATTTGCATATGTTGAACCATCTTTGCATGCTAGGAATAAATTATATTTGGTCATTTTGTAGCTTTTGTTTTCCTCACAAATCAGTTTATATATGTTTTGTTGAGCATTTTTTAAGGCTATTATTTGGTTTTGGTTTCAGAGACTTGCTAAACTCAGAATAAACAGCTTGGAAATATCTTTAGATTGTTGGATGAGGTTGAGAAAGCTTGTCATTAGCTGATCTTCATCTGAAGATGGTAGGGTACTGAGTCTCTCTTATGCTCAGAAGGTTTTTGGTTACTGATTCACTCTTCCTTTTCATTATTACTCTGTTCTGATTTTCTGTTTTCTTCATGATTTATACTTAATGAATTATATGGAACTTTTGGTTAAAATTCATTTAGCTATTCTATATCTTTGGACTAAAGAATTTAATACATTTACATTTGAAAGATTATTGGTAATTAAGGACTTAATGTTCCTTTTTGTTAGTTGACTTTGATTTTTTCCTTATTCTTGAGAGACTCATATATATGTAAATGAAATATGATTATATCTACTCCCATTTTCCCCTTCAACTCCCACCATATGCTTCCCAACACATCCTACTTTCAGGTTCATGTTGCTTTCCTTTATCGCTTTTAGCAACTCACTAAATCCAGTTAGTACCTCCCATAGGTGCATGGGTGTGGCACCATCCACTGGAGCGTGGGAAACTTACCAGCGGTCACATCCCTAAAAAGGAATGAAGTTCTCTTCTGCAGCAGCTATCAGCTGCCAATAGCTACTTCAGCTTGTTTGGATTGGTCTCACATAGGTCTTGTGCAGGTAACTATGGCTGATGTGAGTTATGGTTGCAATAGCCATGTTATGCCCAGAAGACAGCATGCCGCAGCACCCCTCCCCATCTGTCTCTTACATTCTTTCTGCCTCTTCTCCCACAGTATTTCCTGAGCCTTGGTTGGGGGAGGAGATATGGGTGTCTGGTTTAGGGTTGACTATCCAGCCTCTTATTCTTAGCACACTGACCAGTCTTTATTTTTTAGCTACCTTCTTCTGTCGTCTTCTCTTGCTGCCTTATTTTATAAGGTCATTTGTGGCTGAATTCATTGTTTCTTCTCTATCTTCAGTGTGTCTACTACTGTTCTTTCTTCAACTTGATTACCACGAGGCTCACATACAACACCTTAGTCTTTTTCCAATCATGAAGAGGTAAGCTCAATTGTACATAGACATTCTAAACTTAAATTTTTTTTTAGCATTTTAGATTCCTATGCTAAACTTTTATACTGTGTGTTTATTAACAGGTCATATCTATAGTTGTTTTTAAAATATTTCTGTCTTTTAAGATTTATGCTAGACTGAAAAGTGGTTGGCAACTCCTGTTACAGTAGTATTCTTAATCTGACCAAGGTCTTTGCTCCATAGGAACTATTTTTATGTTCAGAAGTTGTCATGTTCCTAGCATCCTGTCTTTCACCTGAAGGCCTACCATCAGTATTTCTTTTAAGACAAGTCGAATGGTGATTGGATTCCTTCTGTTTCTGTTTGTCTAGGGAATTGTTTGTCTTTCCTTCATTCTTGAGTGACAGGTTTTTTAGGTAAACTGTTCTTAGATGGCAGTTTATTTCAGTCCTATGGCTATAGGCAACAGATATTCTAAGCTTTGGGCTTGTCCCCTCATTGTCTCTCTGTATAGCTGCTGCTGCTGCTGCTGCTGCTGCTGCTGCTGCTGCTGCTGTGTGTGTGTGTGTGTGTGTGTGTGTGTGTGTGTGTGTGCATGTGTTTGAGTGTGGATGTACATGGCCATGCTTGCATAAAGAGATGCCAGAGATTGATGTTGGGTCTCTTCCTCTGCTCTTCTCCACCTTACTTTTTGAGACAGTTTTTTTGGACCTGGAGCTCAAAATTTTGCTTTGACCAGCCAGTCAGCTCCTGGTATCTGCTTGTGTCTCACTATTGGAGTTGAGATTATAGATGCATTCTACTTAAGTTGGATTTTCTGTGAATATTAAGGACCATAACCCCAATGTTCATGCAAGCACAGTAGACATTTTATGTACCGAGCCATATCCACAATCAATTTTTCTTTTGTGAAGTCCAGTAATAGTCTCTTACATTTTTTATCCACTTACCCAGAGATGGACACCATTGCTTTTCTGTTTTAGTTATTGTGGATAATTCTACTTTTAATGTAGATAACTGAAGATGTTTTCAGTTGCTCATTTAAAATTAATTTGGGTATATATTCAGTAATGACATTTCTGGATCATATGGTAGAATATTTATTTTGTTTGTATTTATTTTGGAATTTTAGTGGCTGTTGTTTTTTGAGCTGTAGGTAGCATATGAAGGTTAACATTTGTGAAATAATGTTCTATGGTCTATTTGGATAAATGCATGCTTGCTTCTTAATCTGTAATTTAGTAAATGCCACTAACATCGCTAAAGCTAGTGAGTCCTCACATTATTTGCTTTTTAGCATGTCTTGCTGCTGAACACCATAGCAAGTTATTGTGTGACATAAACAGCCCTTTAGTGTGAAGTGCTTATGTGAACCTGACTCTTGGTAGGGTTGTGATCTTTTTTTTTTTTTTTTTTTTTTTTGGTGCTAGAAGCTTTGTATATGCCCAGTGTTTTTTTATTCCCCCTATGCATTTCAGGTTCCTATGAATACTCCTCCACATCATAGGGAGGTAGTTCCTTTGGTCATCCTACTGGAGTGTGGTTGTGGCAGCAAGGGCTGAAGATGATTATGGCTGCCATGGTGTTCAAAACTTCTTTTTCTGGCCGGGCGGTGGTGGCGCACGCCTTTAATCCCAGCACTCGGGAGGCAGAGCCAGGCGGATCTCTGTGAGTTCGAGGCCAGCCTGGTCTCCAAAGCGAGTTCCAGGAAAGGCGCAAAGCTACACAGAGAAACTCTGTCTCAAAAAAAAAAAAAAAAAAAAAAAAAAAAAAAAAAAAAAAAAAAAAAAAACCAAAAAAAAAAAAAAACAAAAAAAAAAAAAACAAAAAAACTTCTTTTTCTTGAAGCAGGAAGGCAGCTGGGGGCTTGGAATAAGGGGCTGCCCTCCCCCAGGTGAGACAAGGTGAAGTCCTCTGGAATATAGTCCTTCCTATTGAAGGTCCACTGGGCATTTCTGGGCTTGTTCTGAAGTGGGTAGCTCTTTTCTCCATCACTTAGATTCACAAGAGGTCTTAGTCTGCTCTTCACAGAAGACACTCTGATGGGATTTCTAGAGATGAAATTTATGAAATAGTAGGGGACCCTGCATTGTAACAGAAAATATGTATTCAGGAATGGGGTTAGAGTTCAGTGGCCTCCAGCATTCACAAGGCCCTTGGTTCCATGCAGAGCACTGACAATTTTTAAAAGAAAGAAAGGAAATAAAAATATATCTAGTCTGTGTTCCTGGCTCCTGGCAAAGGGCTTTAAATGCCCATGGAATTTACAGTCATTTGTGTGCTCCTGAGATGACAGACCAAGCTTAGTTTGAGTTTGTGACTTTTGGCTCCAGCCCCCACCTTAGGAGAAGAGACAGGCTGGACACCGAGTCATGTCACCATTTCAGCTAATTAGTCAGTTCTGCATACTTGAAACATCCACAGGAAAGTTCTGAGGGGCCATGGAGTTCTGGGGTGCTTTAGGCTGGTGACCGTGATGAACCAGGTAGGTACAGGGTACAGAGAAGGCATGGAGCTTTCCCATCTTTGCCCATCCTGTGCTCCCCCACCCACGACTCTCCCTCTTAGCTGCTATTCAGTCATATCCTTCATAAGAAAAACAGTAAACAGAGACTGCATTCACAGTACTGTGAGTCATTTTAGTGAATTACCTCAATTCCTGAACTTGTGTGGCCTGTGCTAACTGAGTAGTTAGTGTCACAATGGGATAGAATTCTGGATACCTAATTAATATCACACAATCACGTATCCTCTATCATAGGGCTCCCTGTGCTTTCCAAACTTACACTAGTCCAGTCAGTGCAGTGATTCATCAGGATTATCAGTTAAGTGTTCCCACCAATGGGGGCTTCAGGGTGCTTTGCCAGGCAGCTCTTGACTCGAACCCACTGTGACACATGGATTTATAGATTTCAAAATGATGATGTTACCTTCTGACTTTAGTTCTCTGATGGAAAACTCACTGATGTTCAGTTTGCTCCACACTTCCTTGTCATAAGGAAGAGAATAAGGACTCTAAAGTTTTCTACATGTATCATTTACAAGAGCCCTGTGTGACTGTGGTTCTGTAATAATTCCTGAATATGATTGGCAAGTGGTTTGTTTCCTGTTCAGATGTGGGAGCTAGGCTACAGCTTTTCTCCAGCATATGATATATGTGTGTGTGTGTGTGTGTGTGTGTGTGTGTGTGTGTGTGTGTGTGTGTGTGTGATATACCAATATTGATGGCCTGAGCTGAAAAACTTTCTACCTTTTTAGTTTCAGGACTTTCTATTGTGTGCAAAAGGATAGCCAAGGCTATCTTTGCAAAATCTAGATTTGGGTCCTTTTCATATGTTTATGTTTTTGTAAAGTGATAGCTGTAATCATAAAACGAATACACAGTCATGACATGCATACTCAGATATACGCATCTATGATTCTACATCAAGAGGACCATAGCATTGAAAGCATTTCATCATCTAACTTATGTAATCCATTGTTTCTTTTTTTTTTTTTTTTTTGGTTTTTCGAGACAGGGTTTCTCTGTGTAGCTTTGCGCCTTTCCTGGGACTCACTTGGTAGCCCAGGCTGGCCTCGAACTCACAGAGATCCACCTGGCTCTGCCTCCTGAGTGCTGGGATTAAAGGCGTGCGCCACCAACGCCCGGCTGTTTCTTTTTTTTTTAATTGGTTGAAAATTTTATGCATACATATGTGTTTTGATTATGTTCACTCCCAATCCTTTCCCTCCGAATTTCAACTCTCATTACTATTCCCTCCCAACTTTGTGTGTTCTCTTATTAGTGTTATTTTTAACCCACTGTGTCTACTTAGTGCTGTCTGCATGTGCATGGATATATGGCCATCGACTGGAACATATAGCCATGTCACTGAAGATAACTTACTCTCTTTCTCAGCAGCCATTAGTTGCCAATAGCTGCTCAGCTAGGTTTGATCTTGGGGATGCTGTCATAGCTGATGTCACTTCATATCTACAGCTGCTTTATTGTGTCTGGAAAATACTGTCTTGCTATAGTCACCATTCCTCTGGCTCATACAGTCTTCCTACCTCTCTTCCTTGATGATCCCTATGCCTTGGGAGGAGGGGTGTGCTAAATATGTACCATTTAGGGTTGTGAACCTCACAAAATTCTACGTTTTGCAAGTTGACCAGTTGTGGATCTCAGAAATAGAGGTTTCTCTGATGATGGTTGAGAGATGCAGTTATCTGTGGGTATAATGGTAAGCCATTAGAAATGTGTTTTATACTATGTCTATTTAGCAGAATAATAGTGATAGGTTCTCCCCTTCAGCTTATGACTTATGGAGCCCTCAGTTCTTGGTCCTGTTAACAGTGGCAGGTGTGAGTCTGTCTTGTGGAGCAGACTTTAAATTCAAACAGAAAGTGGTTAGTTAGTCCTATAACATTTGTGCCGCTCTTGTACCAGTGGACATTTGTTTCCAGGGTGGTTGTTATTGTAGTTTTCAGGGCTCCCAGCTGGGTAAGATTGATGATTACTTTTCACCTCCAGTAGTATGCATGAGACTTCATGCACCATGAAAGCTAGGCAATAGGAACATAGCTTCTAGGTTATGTACCAGCTTGATTTCATTCTTATAGCTAAATGCCTTCCTCTAATTTCCCTACCCACTCCTACCCAGTCCTTATTGTGTATCTGAGCCTTCCAGCTTTGTATGTGGCTTTCTGCAGCCTCTCTATGTTCATGATATTATATAGATGCACACACATAGAAAATAATTTATGTTGATTGTTGTTTGCAAAACTCGACGTTTGTTCTCTGGTTCCTCTTGCCTGTTTTCACTATCCACTCATTCTGGAAGCTGATGCAAATTAACTGGTGAAAACTCTAGCTCATTTGAGTGACTCCACAGCTTTTCTCTGGTTGGACGTTTTCTTCACTTCTTTTCTCCCCCAAGTGATTCTGCATTAATAACCTGATCTCATATCCTTTGGCACCAGCATTTTGATTTCTATTTGATAGACTCCCAGGAGTGGGATTTCTCAGTTGAAAGGTATATGTGTTTTTAATTTTGGTAGCTATTTCCAAAATGCTTTCCTTGACACCTTGTCTTCAGTGTATATATATGTTGACAGCATTTCCGACTTCCTCCACTCAAATTTTCTACCTTCTTCTTGAGTCAGCTTCAGTAAATTATATTTTCTTAAGAACTCATTTATTTTGCATGGATTTTCCAACTTTGAGGTATAAATTTTACATAGAGTTTCCATTTTTAAAATTCTCCCTTAAATTTGTAAAGCTTTGTGCATCATGTGTCTTCACTGTGTATGTTGAGATTCTTTGAGTATAACTCCCAATTTTTTAACTCATGAATGCCCTAGAAGCCTGTGACATTTCATCTTTCCGTATTTTAGATTTGGAGCTCAAGTTTAGTTTTTTTGTGAGGAACAGTTGTTCTCTGTAATGTGGAGGTTACTCACTGCCATGTAGATCTGCACATTGCTGTGGAATTTTGTGTATCTATTTTAAAATTAATAATTAATATTGTGTATGAGTGCACATGGTGGTGGTGGTGGTGTGTGTGTGTGTGTGTGTGTGTGTTCAGGCATTGGCATGCCATTTCTCAAGCCTGTTGAGGTTAGAGGATAACTTTTAGGTATGTTTCTTCCCTTCCACCTTGATTTGAGTTATTTCTGCCCCACAGTGTATTCCAGGATAGCAGGCATGTGAGCTTCCAAAATACTCTCCCATCTCACCATAGGAGTGCTCGGATCACAGATATGCACCACTGACTTTATATGTGGGTTCAGTGTCTTGCACCTGGGTCATCAGCTTGAGTGCTTAGTGCTTTTAATCACTCCCATGCCCCAGTCTTGAGATATTTACAAAATACTCTTTTGCCATTTCTTAGAATTTTGGAGGAAAAAAGCAGTTTCTTGTTCTAAAATCACAGATTCATACATTAATTTGACCTTATCTGTATGTATTCCTAATGAACTAGCTATTTTAAGAATAGTATATTCTGCTAGACTGAAAATGCACATGAAATAAACTTGCAGGAAAATCTCGGGGAGGGGAGGATAATGACAAGTGAAATGAGATGAGGGCATGCTCTTTATTTGACCTCTGAGTCTCACAGCTGTATTGCAAGGAGACTGTCTAATGATGCCCATTTTACAGCGGAGAAAATCAAGGCAAAGAAAGCTAAGAAGTCATTAACTATAGGATATATATTTTTTTTTTTTCTGAGAAGAAGTGAGGTGTTATCATCTAGTTATTTGAGGAAGCCTATAGAGGGACTGGGTTGGTGCCTGTGTTGTTTATTGGTCCTGACAGAGTATGTGTTCTTGACTAGTCATTGTTATCACTCATATTTTGGTGCATTTTAAACACTTTTATTTTAATTTTATTTTATGTGTATTGCCTACATGTATATACATGTTCACCATGCCATGCCATGCCACGCAGTGCCCACAAAGTCCAAAAGAGAGCATCAGATCCCCTGGGACTGGAGTTATAGATGGTCCTGTATCACAACATGGGTTCTGAGAATCAAGCCTTGCTTCTCTGAAAGAGTAGCCAATGTTTTTAACCACTGAGAAATCTCTTAAGCTCCCTTTGGCAATTTTTTAAAAAAGAGTTTTACTTCATGCACACACACATAGAGTTTATTTGAACACCAACAATTTAAGCACAGGAAAGACAAGTCCAGACCCTTTCTGCAGGTGTAACCACACAGCAGCCACAGCAGCACAGGAGTGCACATGAGGCTGGGTCACGAGAATGCCTACTTTGAGGCCCTGCCTAGACTTTGCAGTGAATATCCTGCCTTAGCAACCCCCCCCCCACCACCACCACCAAAGCAAAACCCCAAATACAGAGTCTGGGATTCTTGTAGTGCTCGAGATTTCTTCTGCATAAATGGAGAAAGAAACTAGGAAAAATACCTCATTCACAATAGCTCAAACAAAAAGTACCTAGGAATAAACCTCATGGAATAAAGGAAAGACCTATATAATAAAAACTTCAAGATAGTGAAAAAAAAAAAAAAAGGAAATTGAGGAGAAAGGGGACCCAACAGGATGGAAGACCTTCCATGCTCCTGGATTGGCAGAATTATTATCAAGAAATTGATGATACTACCAAAACTAATCTACAGATTTAATGTGAAACCCATCAGAATTTCAGTTATATATTCTAGAAAAACAGGCTAAGAATTCATCTGGGACCATGAAAGACCAGGGGTGGCCAAACACTCCTTTGAAGAAAGAGCGCAGCTGGAGGTATCACAGTCCCTAACCTCAGATTACGCTACAGAGCTGTGGTGATGAAGACAGCCTAGCACTGGCACAAACCAGGTAGGCCGAGGAAGCAGAATAGAGGGCTTGGAAACAAACAGAAAAGCACACCGTCAAAACAAAAACAAAACAAAACAAAAAAAACCCAAAAGACAACAAAGGGTGCTGGCAAAACTGCTGGTCTACCCACAGGAAACTAGATACATATCTTTTACTTTATACCAAAAAAGAAATCAGAGACATTAATTAAAAACCTGGAATACAAAAACTACTTAGAGAAAACACAGAGAATACTTTTCAAGACCTTGGGGTAGGCAAGAACTTTCTGAACAGAGCTCCGTAAGCACAAGAACCAGCTCCAGGATCGATAGATGGGACCACATGAAAAGAGAAGGCTTCTTCTCAGCAGAAGAAACAATCAACAGAGCTAACAGACAGGCCCAGAATGAGAGAGAATCTTTACCAGCTCCATTTCAGACAGGAACTGATGCCCAGAATTTACAAAGATTTATGCAAGTTTAACACTAAGGAAGTAAGATTGTCCGTTAACACATGGGCTAATGAAATAAGCGGTTTTCAAAAGAAGAAGCACAAAGTGTCAATAGCTATTTTTAAAAAAATGTTTAACACCCCCAGTCGTCGGGGAAATGGAATTAAACTGCTTTGAGATCCCACCTCTCCCAGGTCAGAATGGCTACTGTTAAGAAATACGACAGCGAGTGTTAGAGAGGATGTGGGGAAAGAGCAACTCTTACTCATTGCTGATGGGGTGCAAATTAATACAGCCTTGTGGAAATTAGTGGGGGGGGGTCCTCAAAGAATTAAAAAAAATAGAACGATCATTTGACCCCGCCATTCTGATCCTGAGCACATACCCAAAGAACTCCACACCCTACCATAATAATACTTGCTCATTCATTTTTACTGCTGCTCTGTTTATGAAAGGAAATGGGCCAGCCTAGATGTCTCTCCACAAAGGACTGGATAATAAAAATGTGGTACACATACAAAAAGAAGTATTATCCAGCTGTAAAGAAAAATGAAATCATGAAATTTGCAGGAAATGGATGACTTGAAAGTACAATACTAAGTGAAGTGACCAAAAAAAAAAAAAAAAAAAAAAAAAAGACAAAACCTGCATGGTCCTCCCTCATATGTGAATTCCTAGCCTATTATGTATACAGGCATACACACACACACACACACATATATATATATATTACAGACACACATATAATGCATACAGATGTATACATACATATGCACATACATATAATGTATACATGTATAGATACATATAATGTGTATAATAAGTATATATACCCAATTACACACACATGTGTATAGTATGAAGCTATGAGTGTGCATATAGTCTAAATTCAGAAAGGAGACCAAGAAAGGGTACTATTAGGTGATGCGGAAGGACAGAAGGCAGACAAAAGAATATATAAGTTAAAAAGAGGATATAAAACTAATTTTTTTCTTGTTTCAACTCCATCATGATGATTTATTCTTTTGTGGTGGTAAATGGATAAAAATGTAATTCATTGTGAAAAACACTATGCATAGCTCCATCGCTTTAGAATGGATGTTCTGTCTGGGTAGACCCTCACCCAGGTAGAGGTTGGGAGAGTTTGGGATGGGTAGATGTGTCTTTAAGAACTTCTTCAAGCAACTGTGTGATGTTTTAATTTGTGTTAATTAGAATGAAGTGATTTAACTTTAAGAACTAGATCTATTGGCGGGTGTGGCAGCACAAGGAGTTCCGTTTGGTACATGGCTCATGGAGTCGCCAAAACAATGGAATAAGTAGATTCTAAGCAGAGCTGCACAGAAGGAGGCCACACAAGGAGCCCACCAGGAACTCTTCTGCCAGTCTTCAGTGCAGCTGTGGTCACCAGGCTGTGGCTTTTCCTTAGCTGGTCTATACTACAAAAATGGATGCAGTCAGCTCCGCTCAAATCAGCAGGTCACACAGGGTCATCTGAGCAACACAGCAGTAATTCTGCTCTCCCAGTGAGACAGGCTGGTAATATGGGTTTTTCTTTATGTCATTTGTTTCTTTGGGTTTTTTTTAATAATGCAGTTTAGGTTCACAGAAAAATTAAGAGGGAGGCCCAGAGAGATCTCATATACTCCCTGACCTCACATGTTGATGCACAACATCTCACGTTACCAGCATCACCCATCAGGATGGTACATTGTTCATTGATGAGCCTGTAGTAGCACATTGCAGTCACCTAAAGTTCATAGTTTGTGTGAGGTTCTCTCCTGTTGTGGTACATTCTGTGAATTTGGACACATATGTAATGGCATAGCTCTGGCATTACATTAACATGCAGAGCCCTAAAATGCTCAAGGTCCTACCCTTCCTACTCCTTTACTTTTGACAACTACAGGATTTTTACTGTCTACACATCCTGTTTTCCCAGAATATCTTGCAGTTGGAATGGTCTAACATGGAGCCTTTTCAGTTGGCTTCTTTTACATGTAACGTGCATTAAATTCCTCTAAGTCTTCTACAACTTGGTAGCCCATTTCCTTTACCTGCACTGGGTGAGCACCTGAGAAGAACCAATGTCAAATCTGATTTGGGGTTCTAGTTCTGCCCTTGTTAAGTGACTTTTTAACCTTTGCCTTGGCTTTCTCAACTCAGTAATATTCTGTTACCTGGGTGTTCCACTCCTTGTCTATCTGCTCACTCATTGGTTTCTTCCACATTTTGTCAGTTCAAAATAAAGGTTGTTACAAACATCCACATACTGACTTTCATGTGAGTATGAGATGTGAGTGTCCTTAGGTAAATACTGATGAACATGATTGCTAGCTTATATGGCTAGACAGTATTTACTAACCTATGGAATGGGAAAAAGTATTTGTAAGCCGCATATCTCAGAAGTGGTTAATATTCAAAATATATGAAGAGCACAGTTACACTCTAAAGGATCCTATCTCCAACTGTATTTGCACTCAGACGTAAGGGATTAGAGTTCCAATGTATGAATTCTGGGAGGACACAAGCCAACCCATACAAATGGCTGATAATCAACATATATGTTATTTATGGGTATAGTCTCATTTTGAACTTTTAAATCATGGACAAATCTTCCTAAAAGTGCTTTGTGGACTTACTCTTCTATATTAAAAATAGCATTTACTTCTAAGGGTGGTTGATTCTTCCACATCCTTACAGAAGAATTTTCATAGATTGCATCTCCCTTGTGTTGTCCTCTCTTGAGTCTTATATTCATCACTTTTAGGATAGTTAGAGCACTTGGAAGGCTCACCCTTTTTATCACATAAAGGTTAAATTAGGGTGAATCTTATCAAGCCATAGGAATTATATTCAATCCAGACTGCTTTTTTATTTATATAATTAAAACAAACTTTAAAGTAAAATGTCTCCTTAAAAATCATTCCACTACCCAGGCAGTGGTGACACACACCTTCAATCCCAGCACTGGGAGGCAGAGGCAGGTGGATCTCTGTGAGTTCCAGGACAGCCTGGTCTATAGAGTGAGTTCCAGTATAGCCAGGGATACACAGAGAAACCCTGTCTCAAAAAGCCACCCCCCACAAAAAACAAAAAACAAAAAACAAAAAAAAAACCCACAATCATTTCACTAACTGAGATATAGGAAGACCTGTTATGACTGATCTGAATCCTGTGCCTGGATCCAGAGCAATGGCATTGTTTTGAAGGAATTCCCTAAAGACTTAAGGAGAATCCACAGATCACAGCTTTGAAAAGGAAATGGGAGAAGGAAGGTAATGATGGAATTAACACCCTGCTAGGAAAAGCAAATGCAGCCAGTTCTCCTGGTTGCCTAGCTGGAAGAGGAGAAATGAGGCCAGGTAGCGTTCTTGAGACTCGACCCAAGAGGAGTATCTGATGTCTCTGGAATGACCAACAGGATCATTCAGGATCCTGTGCTGTCAGGACGAATTTTCTTCAATATTGTTAAGCATGTGATGCAATGGTGCTTTGTAAATTTGTATAGCCTCACTCTTGGTCTTTTATAAACAAGTACATGTGCACACATGCATGCTTGCACACACTCAAGGTGGCTCGGGGAGTATAGGGCTCCCAAGACCATGGATGCTATTCCCAGGTGTTCATCTTACACCAGCTATAGCGCCTCCACTTAATACATAATCAATAAATGTAGGCTGAATGAATGTTGACATTCTTTATGATAATGATTAACAATTACTGACTCAGTGAGATCTTGATTAAGAACTTTGGAAATGAAGTTCAGAGTTCTGAGTCGGTCTCTACTCACCCGGCTACAATCAAGTTTTTCCACCATATAGACTGATGTGCAACAGGAGCTTAGGATGTATTAGGTGTATTTCAGTTTACCTGTTAAAATACTAAGGTAAGTGACAATATAGACAGGTGGGTAGGTGGTGGATGGATGGATGGATGGATGGATGGATGGATAGATAGATAGATAAACAGACAGATAGATGGGTGATAACTAGGCAGGTAGGTGGATACATAGATCTATAGATGTTTGTCATCTCCTCCAGAGTGATTTTTGAGATAGTAGGGAATTGAGGCAAAAACGATGTGAGGATGGTTCTCTTGGGATGCACATGCGTCTATGTGTCTGCTAGCTTGCTGTATACCCACTTTGCTTGTCTTGTTTCTCCTGCTTCTTCTACTCCTTCCTACCCTCCACCCTAAGGATAAGGGTGCTGCTAAGACACTGAAATCCAAGCCTCTTTCTTTGGAAGCCTCTGCAAGGAATAGAAAAGACTTAGAACTTTGCAGAATAAAGTGAATTCTATGCAGAAAAGCTGATTTCTTTGGAAACATCGTAAAATCTCTGTAAGATGCTGATCAAGTCTGGACTGAGCAGCAGGCTGCTTTTCTTTGTTCCTTCCCCTCCCTTTAGAAGGAGTCCAGGGTACTTACAACAGATGTCCTTTCTCCTAGCCTCCTGCAGCAGATTCTTGTCTGGGGATATCCTGATTCAGAATAATAGCCTGCTAGATTTTGGATCTCCAAAAAAAAAAAAAGAAAGAAAGAAAGAAAGGAGGACCAAGAGGAGGAGAAGAAGGGATAGGAGGTTGAAGAGGAGGAGAGGAGGAACGCAAGCACTGTTTAAGTTGGAGAAGAAAATGTTTTTGTAAACAGAGACCATTTGGGCAGACCTCAGCTTGG
This sequence comes from Peromyscus eremicus, assembly GCF_949786415.1. Lineage (NCBI taxonomy): Eukaryota > Metazoa > Chordata > Mammalia > Rodentia > Cricetidae > Peromyscus > Peromyscus eremicus. The sequence continues at coordinate 78,363,065 of NC_081416.1, read as the reverse complement.
AAAGGTTCAGGCTTTAAACAAACAGAAGGAAAACCAAACATTTCTTCCTAGTAAGTCATTTCTTTAAGGAGGAAATGTTGTAATTCAGATCATCAATTTTAAACACTGGTTAGGAATCAAGAGAAACAGGGATGATCCTTGTCAGTATAGACGTTACATACCCCCTGCCATATTCCTTGCAGGCAAAACAGGGGCTAGCAAGCTTGAAAAAACACTCTATCTGCCTGTAAGGGAGAGCCAGATTAAAGTTGTGTGCAAGCAGGTTTGTGGTAGTGTGATGTCCCAGAGTCTCTTTTCATGTCTCTGCCTTTAAAACACCTTGTGGCAACTAAGTGTTTGCCTGGATGTGTCTTTGTGCTTGTATCTGTGTTTGTGTGTGCCTATGCTTCTGTTTATTTTTATTTTATTTTGTTTTATTTTATTTTATTTTTTGCTGCACCTTTGGAGTCTTGATTTTGTTCAGTCTTATTTAATGTAAGAATGATAGCAGTAATTACTGAAGGTTCCTGGGGTATGAGGAAGGAGCTTGGAGAAAGATGGCCTCGAAGGCAGCCATCTGCTCTTGGGGGCGCAGGAGGGGCTGGCTGCCAAGTCACAGCCCCAGGGACTCGGCGGCTGATTGGCTCTCCGTGGAGAAACAGTACTGGTTGTGTGGGTTCACAGCCTTTCCTTGAGCAAAAGGAAGTCTGTGCTGTGAAATAACATCACTCTCTTAGGAAGCAGAGAAGGGCTGGTTATGGCATCCTTTCCTGTGCAGGGATATGGTTATGGTGGCCTAAGGCTGGGGAAGTGATGAATGGCTGCTGAAGACAGATACTCCATGATTCAGACTTGTTTCTTCACTTGTAAATTCTGTAGCTTTGAACAATTATTTGCCCTCTTCTTGACTTTCAGGGTGTGTGTAAAGGGGTGACTATTCCTGTTTTGTAAGTAGTTACAGAGAGGCTCAGAATGTGATGACTAAACAAGCCAGCTGTGGGACCCTGGCCACACATCAGATATCTGCAACGGTAGGCGAGGTAATGCTAACTGAATCTGTATCCATTTCAAATCTAGTATCAAAGCATGATCTATATAGAAACTCTGTTATCTATGTTATTTTATAAATGAGGACGCCAAGACACAAAATAATTTATTCCTTACTATTTATAAAATTCTAGTCTCTATGCTAGACCCTTTATCTGTGTTATTTTCTTGCTTATTTTTAATTTTTTAGTGTCTCATTCTGTAGCCCAGGCTATCCTGGAGCTCACTATGTAGTCCAGAATGGCTTTGAACTTGTGATCTTCCTGTCTGGGCTTCCCAGGTCCTGAACCTACAGGCCTTCATTGCCTGTCTGTTGCTATATGTTCTTTAATCCTCAGATTTGTTGGTTGATGTTATAATATAAACACATTGCTGTCTCAGTTTTACAGATGAAAAGAGTTCAGTATGATTAGCAGAGAGTAGTGTAAGTGGAATAAGAAAGAGGATACTGAAAAGTAGTGACATACATGACATTTACCACCAACAGCCAGGTAGTTGTATGCATGTGCCTCTTGTCATTAAGTCCTTACAATAACATGGCTGAGTAGTGACTTTTACTGATTTCCGTTAGAATTAGAAAAAAACTAAAGTACAGAGAAGTTGACTAACATAAACAGTTAAGTCCTGAATTCAGACTCAGTGGAGTCCAGATTCTGTCTTCCCAACCTCTGTGCTTTGAACTCAGAGGTCCCTCCTTCCTGAGTGCTGACGAGTGTATGTAGGTAGATATTTTGTTAAAGATCCAGGATAAGACCCAACACTTGTCATAATGCCACTTCTTGCTCCAGCTGCTCAGTGGAGGGACCTATGCAGCATGGCTGTTCACCCTCCTATGTAAGAATGAGAAACTAGGGTGTATTCACTTTCCAATATGGGCACGAGGACATAAAGCTGGAGACCAGGCCTTTAGGGGCCGAAAGCATAAAAGTAATGGAAGTGGTGAGCTGGGTTAGGCCAACTGGATCTGGCTAAATTACAACCCTTGATATAGTCACTCAGTCATATAGAGGCAGGATGCAATTTACCTTCTCTTTTGTTGATGAGAAGTTGGAGTCCATACTGGTGTTCAACTAGTGTATGTTGAATAACTGTTTCAAAAGCAATTTGCATATTCAGTGCTTATTGCATACATGTAGACTATCTCTTAAATTCCAGAGAGTGGGTCTGCTCATGTGTTTCTATTGCTGAGAAGAAACTCGGCAGAAATGATCTTTCTGTTTGAAGAACAGGGAACAGAAGAGAAGGACGTTACCCACAAAAGCCTGTTTACTCAGCCTGCGGGAGGTCATGGGTACCCAAAGTTCTTGTTTTGTCTTTTTTTAAGTATTTTTGTATATATGCATATTTCTGTGTACAGTTGGGTGCATCCAGCTAGCGACCGACATTGGGTGTTATCCTCAACACTCTCCACTTTATGTTTTCAGACACAGTCTCTTTCTCAACCTGGAGATCACCTATTCAGCTAGATTGGCTTGCTAGCAAGTGCTTAGGTGTGTGCTTCTGTGGCAGGCTGTTTAAGTGGGTGCTGGGAATCTGAACTCAAGCTAATATGCTCATACAGCAAGCATTTAACTGACTTAGCGGTCTTCTCAGCCCAAGTCTGTTCTTTAGTGAACTTGAGAGCATAAAATGTCACATAAAACTTTCAGTTTTAAATCTTAAGGACTTTATTATTTCTCAAAATTCTGTGGTTGATCAGATGGTTTTTCTGGTTGAGGGCACACCCAGCTGATCTCTGAAGTCAGATGGCAGCCTGGCAGGGGCTGTCTTTTAGAAAATAGCCCCATTTGTGCCCGGCAGTTGGTCTAGTGTCAGCAGGGGCAGTTGGCGTGAATCAGCCATGTGTCTTTCATTCTCTAGCAAGATTAGCTAGCCTGGAAGTTCAAGAAAGAGTGGGCAAAGTTTCAAAACGGCAAGAAAGCACACCCCATAGTGCAAACACTTCTCTGTTTCTACTGGTTTTACCTCTTGTAATGTCTCGTAATGTCTCATTGACCAAGCCATGTGGGCAACGTTAAGTTCAAAGGATTGTTGAGCTCAGTCCATGAGCTGATGGGAAACTGTCAGAGTTATGTAGCAAAGGGATGCAGCTCTAAGAGTGGGAAACATTCATCAGCATTTTTCAGTGTTCTGCAGTTGTCCCTCTGGGTCTAGGCATACGAGATATTTTACCACCAACATCTCTTATGGCTACAGTCTGTTTATTATCTTTATGTAATTTCATCTGAGATCTCTGGATTTGTAAGTTCTGACAGGATGATCATATTCTATCTAAATATGTGGACATCACTTCACAGCAGACTGAGTGTGCCTCTGGATTTAGTTTCTGTGAAGAAGTCCCGACTAATTATTGTCATGGATAAGCAGAGTGTCCTAACGGTTTCACTGATTGATTTTCCCCTCGTCTTTTTCTTCCTCACTCCCATCCTTTTTATCTATTTTTAAGTTTTTTCCTATGTTTAATTTGTGTAGACCCCACTTTAAAAGCCATGTTTGATAGTAGAAGCAAATGCATACACAGCATCCACTCAAGTGAGCAGTATGGGGACATCAAAGAAGCTAATAGTATTCTCATCACAATCCTGTCTCTCAATTCTTCTTGTTTGTTTTTCCCTTTGTTTTTTTTTTTTCTGCCTTAACTAATATATCTTTCAACACAAAGATTGTATTTGTCTAATTTACTGCTCTGTCCTTGCCCCCAGCACAGAGTCTGCAAAAAGGGCACAATTCATAAATAGTTGTTGAATTGAGTTGAGTCAAATGCTACACCAAGGAGGTGACATTTGAACTGGGCTCTAAACAATAGCAAATAATATTCAGTTCACAACTGTGTGAGTAGTTGGGGTTATTCTCATTTTACAATTGAGGAAAAGGGTCTTGGGGGGTTAAGTGATCTGTTCCAGATAACACAGATGGTAAAGGATGGAGCCAGGCTTCTAGGCACAGGCTCTGCCTTCCAGCTGTGTGCTTTAACTATAGATCCAGGATTATAATCATGGTGTCTGTGTGCATGCTGCAGACAAGTTATCTTTGAAAATACAAGAACAAACCTCAGGAAGAGAGGCCCACAGCCTCATCTACTGATCATGGGTTCTGTTTACATATTTGAGACTTGCTTTGCTATTGGCTAATCCTCCAAGTACTCTGTTCATAAGCTTATCTGTCTATCAGTGCATCTATCTGTCTGTCCCTCAGTTTACCCATGTTTAACAGTCATCCATCCACTTACCTATACATCTCCATCTATACATGCATTCATCCTCTCAGATTTTTGATGTACTTTTTATTTCTGTTACTAACAGATGAATCACCAGAACCAGGAAACAGGGCTGCCGTGTAGTAGATACTCCATAAATTATTGTCAAATAAATACTGTAGATAGTTGGAAGGTCACATATATACAGTGATAGTGAGGGCATGAACTATGGAACCACTAGTGTTGGGTTCCAGTCCTCACTACAGACATTGTTTATGTGGACGTGTATAAGTTATTTAGCCTGCACCTCAGCTTAGTGACAGGAGATTGTAGAAAGGGTCACATACACACACACACACACACACACACACACACACACACACACACACAGAAAGAGAGAGAAAAAGGGAGGGTGGCAGAGAGAAAGAGAGAAAGGATTAATATTGTATGACCTATAGCCATATTGTAGTGCTTTTGACATATTATCATTAAATAAAAGGGATATAGCACTGATTCAAAGTGACAAGGTTACTGCTCTCATTGGGTCTATAATTTAGAGGACTAGGCAGATAATTAATAGTCAGACAAACAGATGACCAAGATCCTCAAACTTTTCTAGAGCTCTGGCTTTATCTGAAATTGTTCTCTTGTCTCTGCTACTTGGATATGTAGCTGTGAGCCCATTTGTACAGACTTGTTTTCTTCTGCTTGGTCCTGTTTTTTTTTTTTTTTTTAAAAAAAAGACACTGCCTTTTTTATGTGGCAGAGATGAGAATGCTAGTTGTTTGGGCCTAGTTGCCTAGTCCAGTCTGCAGACCAGAGTAGACAGATGCATCTCAGTGCTGGTGTAGAATGGGCGGAATGAATTTCTGGCAGTCCGAGGACAAGCTTTCTTGTCTATATGACAGTAGCTAAGCTCAATGTGAGGCTTGATGACCACATGTACATTCAACTGTGACTTCAGGCTGCAGTTATGTTTTCTATTCTTATGAATTATCTGGGGCCCAGAAGTGGAGTTTTCTGGCATCCTTTTCCATGCCTAAATGTCAAGTACTCGGTGATGGAGAGACTTGGCCATAGGTCATGTGATATAGAGGTTATTGCCAGGCATGTGATCAGTATGACCAAGGATCATGGCTTCCAAAGCCTAGGGTGATAATTCTTACTCCTGCCCAGAAGATTGATGGATCCGGATAAAGTATCCAACAGCAGGCCCATTACGATCAGAGGCCGTAACTCAGGCAGGGCTGCCGCTCTTGGGCTAATGTTCACTATCTTGTGAAGATTTCTGGACACAGATTAAGAAAACCAAGGAATTGCAGAATTGGGCAGGATATTATCCTCACCACGAAGCTCCAATTTAATTTGACCTAAGTCCCTTCCAGTGAGCTCTTCACCAGCCTCTGCATTTATCCTTCTTTCACCAGCCCATACAGCACCCTCCGTCATTTCCAGAAGGCACTCTGATCTTGGGCTCTTTGACCTCTGACATGCCATTTGTGCAGCGTGACTGCTGTTTCTATTAAGTGTCATATGGCTATAGTTTCTAGGAAATCCAATCCATACTGGCTTAAAAATAAAACACAAAATAAAATTTAATTATTAACTCACTTAATGACAGGCTATGTGTGGCATGGCTCCAGGCGGGGCTTGTTCAGGACATGTATCATGTCATGGGATGTAGCCATTGCTACACTTCGTATGAATGGCTTCATTCCTGGGATCTACTGTTTCTCTTGGCAGCTTCATGGCTCCCCACTTATGGTTTCAAGATGGTTTTAGCAGTTGTGCAGCCTCACACATTTACAACACTCAGCACAGTTGAATCTGTACTTCTTTACTGGCAGCCTCAACAACTGGCCCTAGTTTCTCATTGGCTAGAATCCTTGCCAAGGGATGTCCTGAGCTCAACGGTGGTATGGGTGAAGTCACTCCAGTCAACAGTGCCAGTAGTGGAGGAGGGCTGGACTCTGAGCTGGGGACACCAGGTTTTCATCTGGAGAACTTGGTTCATCACTGACAGCCATTCTCTCTCTTGAGTATAGGGAGCTAATTCATTTAGATTGTGGGCCTCTGTAGTTCATCAGAGTCAACTTTATTCTGTTGTATTTCCTTGTTTCTTTGCAGTTTTGTTCCTCCAGCTCAGCTCAGAGACTCTCCTTGTAACAGCTCTACCTTGCTCATGTTAGGAACAACCTTGCTCATGCTGGGAAATCCCAAGTTGATTGCTTGTTCTGTGTATTCAGTTAGCATTAGTATTGATTGAACAAAAGACCTTTATTTAGTTTTATTGCCATTGAATTAATGTCTTACCATTGAATTTTTGCCCCTTTCCCCAAATACTCTCTGGTAAACTGTGCCGTCCTACTAATATTGGCTCATATTCTAAACTAATTGCCCTAGACTAGTGAGTTTCCTTCTTTGAATTCATTCTGCCTAGGACTCGTGAATGTGAACTTATTTGGAAACAGGATCTCTGCAGTAATAATCAAGTTAAGATGAGGTAGTCATGAGTAAGGATGACTCTTAAATCCAGTGACTCTAATGGTGTGTTTGGGAGAAGAGAGGTTTTGAGACAAGACGCTAGTCACATGTAGGGAGGCCATGTACCAGTGAAGGCTGAAACTGAATGTGTATGGCTATAAACCAAGCATGCCAACAACTGCTCACAGCTAGAAAAGGCAAGGGAAGAGTCTGCTCTAAAGGAAACAAACTATCCTGCCTATGGCACTTTCTGTAGGAAGTCAGGCAGCCAAAACAGCGATGAGCCCTACTGTATAGTTGCTGTGCTCTGCAGCAGCTGGCCTTGCTCGTTCAGTCCCTCACCGGAGTCTAATAGGTGTTCCCATGCACCAGGCACCAGATATATGGTGATGAATGGGACAGTGTCCATGTCCCCCAAGACCCTCTGATCTGGAAGAAAGCATGCAAGGCAAGCAGACATTCTGTCAAATTGCTTTAATCTAAAGTGTGGCCCATGACATGAGTCTGCCTTCCCTCCTACATGTAAGTTGTGGTCAGAGTGTTAAATGTGGCATCAAGACACCTCTACATACATATCCCAGACCAACCACTTATCAGCTATCTCTCTCTGAAATACCATCTTTCAATCTATGTCAATTTCAATTTCTTCATCTTTAAGTAGAAACAACAATGGGCCTGGAGTGAGGACTGAGTGAGTCCATGTATGCTAAGTGTTTAGCTCATTCTCTGGTCCAAATAAGCTATGATTTTATAGTTTATTAAAAATTTGCACTGGAAAATTATGTCAGGTTTTGTAGGCTAATGTAATTAGCATGTATAGATGTATCTTATGAGGAAATGGAATTTAAATTAGAATTTAAGGTTGGATTTGGGAATTAAATTAACTCACACACACAACACACACACACACACACACACACACACACATGCACACATGCATGCTCTCTCTTTGGAAAGAGCACTTATTGTGCTGACCCCTGACCCCCACAAATCTTCTTCTGTGTTAATTATTCTTAATTTCTTCAACCACCAAAGGTATGATTTTAAATCCTAATCACTTCTCCAGTTGACTTTATACAAGAATGCCAATATCTTACCTTACCTTACCTTACCTTACCTTACCTTACCTTACCTTATCTTATCTTATCTTATCTTATCTTATCTTATCTTATCTTATCTTATCTACCCACCTACCTACCTACCTATTTATCTTTGTATCCGTCTATGCATCATGTATCTGTCTGTCTGTCTGTCTGTGTATCTATCTGAACTGCACCCAAGCCTGTAACAAAAAAACAAAGGACAGAAATGTCACCTCTCAGGAAGGCATGGAGGTACACACCTATAACCCCAGCACCTGGGAGGTTGAGGCAAGAGGTTTGTGAATTTGGAGTCAGCTACCTGTGATCTATAGTGAGATTTCAAAAAATTGCAACTATAAAAGGAGAAAGGGGGAGGGAGTGAAGGAAAGAGGAAAGGAATGAATAAAGGATAAAGGAACACAGATAGGTTACTTCCTTTGCTCTAGAGCTTTGTTTCAAATAACGCAACGGAAATGATCTGCCTGACTACTACTGAGCTTGCAGGCAACGCAATCGAGTTACACACGTTCACACCTGATTCCCCATAAAGGACTTGTCCAGATGGCTGTTGGGCCCCAAAGGGCAGGACCTTGTGTTCATCTCTGTTAAATTTCATGTTGTGTAATTCAGCCTTCCTCACCAGCTGGTGGAATTCTTCTGGGATCCTGGTTGCTATTACATGGCATGTTGGCTACAAGGTAAAGGCTGAGATTTCTACAGCACAGAGATTTTTGTTAGCCTTTATTCAAGCCCTTGACGAGAATTCTGAGTATCAGGTCAAGGGCTGAGACTGCCCTGACTCCTTGCTAATGGACAGTGCCTTAAGGCTTCTCATGGCAGCCCTGAAGAGAAAGCCATATCACCTACTTGTTTCAGGAAAGGCAAGAATGAAACGTCTGCAGCTCTGTGTTCCAGCTGGTATTTTTAGGAAACCCTTGGAGATCGGGAAGAAACAAGAGTATCACTGATCCGGGGCCTTCAGCTAAATTCCCCAGGGGTAACTCTTGGTAAAGGTTCACTTTGCTGACCTTTTGTGGCCCATTTAATCTTGAAAATTTCTTCTTTTAGGCTTAGCTGACACTTCTTTGGGTAAGAGTGAACTCACAATTTAGTGCTCAGGAGAATGATGTGACTGTTACACTTAATTTTGTTAAGATCTCACTCTGGTTTGATGTATATGTACATTGTCTTAGTCCTTTCACAGAACTATTAAACATTTGTTTTTGTGTGCACATGTGTGTGGTGTGAGTATGTCCTGGCATGTGTATGGAGGTCAGAGGACAACTTTAGGGGGCCGGTTCTCATCTTCCACCTTGTTTTGAGGCAGGGGCTCTCTTGTTACTGTTGCTGTGTAGCATGACCCAGGCTAGTTGGCCTACCATCTTCTGGCCAATTTTCCTGCTTCCCCCTCCCATATTGCTGGAAAAGTTCTGGGATTACAGAGGCATGCCACCCCATCTGGCTTTTTTGTGTGTTCTGGGAATCACATTCAAGTCTTTAGAAAGTGCCCACCACTGAGCTGTGTGTGTCCCTAGCACTTTCACAGAATTTTGTTGGGAGGGTATGTAGTAGAAGACTCTGAAGCTCTGGAAGGTATCTAAGAACAGATAGTGGTAAATTATGTGTACTCAAACCCTGGGCTATCTTGCTTGAGGTTCAGAATGATCCCAGGCTCTCCTCTTTCAGTAACAAACAACATTCATGCATACTTGTAAGCAGTTTTGTCTGGTTAATGATTTCATGAATTATGTTTGATCTATGGTTACTTCATTCCTGAAACTCTGGGCTGGGAACTGTGGTGCATCATGCTTGCTTTTCTCAGAGCCCAACACTGTGCCTGGGATGTGATTAATGCTCAGTAAATATTTGTTGAATGAACTAAGAGTGTCAAATGCAAATGTGCTTCCAACCAGGTCCATAACACGTCAGGTGAATTTGACTTAGGGTATTTTTATTTTGACATGCAACTATCTCTCTGCAGTTGTCCTCAGAATCCCAAGTGAGAGTAAATACTTTCTTCCCAATGTGCTGAGAATTAATTTGGGTTGTGACACCTTTTAAAATTCACTAGAATATACAGCCACCTTCATCTGGCTAAGTGGATGGTAACATTATGGGGCCATTACTGGGCCTGGTGCTAATGGGCATTTGTCAACCTCTCTCCTCACTGCCATGTGTTAGACCTGTGTGTCCCTGGTAATTGCTAAATAACTCACTGAGTGCTGGGGTTGCTAAATTAGGAAATGAAATAATAGAGTGAAAATAGAAACAGGCATGTGGACTGAATAAAGACATCCCCACACAGAAGGTTCTCCTATGTCTGTAACTTTATACACAGAGGATGGCTGATGTTGGGATTGAAGTAATGGGGTTTTATAGACTTGGGAATCATCTAATGGTTTTGTGGGAGGATGTGGTGGCTGTTTTTGATGGGTGGTCTCCCCTAGTTGTGCCTAAAACCCTGTGAGATGAAGGAGATGAGTCTTATGCAGAGAGGAGAATGATAAGAACAGCTATTTCCTTGAGCAACAGTGAATGCTCTTTCAGCAGCCATGTGGAAGCAAGTTGAAAAGTCAGAGCAGTGGCTGGTGTGGTGGGAAAGAAATACATGAGTTGGCATCTGGCTCCTATCAGAGAAAGTTGTTGTGTTTGTTAACAGGCTGGAGGAAGATGGTCTTCTTGGTTGATGTTGAACTGTGCAGAGTGAGCAGGCCAGGAATCAGAGATGAAATGACCCACAGAGGTTGCTGATGTTGAGAATAAGCCTTACTATGCACACACCTTATTTTATTAAAGAAAGCCCTTGTTTTCATCATCTGGGTTCTAAGATTTGCTTTTAATGGAGAGTCTTAATGGAAAGCTTTCTTCCCAGAGGCAGTTTCTGCTTCTTATAGCTTTGCTCTTGAGGTCTTCACATGCTGAAGACCAGTGTTTCCACTGGGGAAATGGAGGATGTTACACATTGTATTAGTTACTTTCATGTCTCTGGGACCAAATGGCCTGATAGGAGAAAGGTAATGGAGGAAAGGTTTATTTGGCTCTTGGCTTCAGAGGGTTTGGTGATCATGGTGGGGAAGTTATGTGGAGTTCATGGGGAAGGAGCATGAGGAAGTAGAGCAGCCAGCTAGAACCTACTATGGATATGACCTTGCAAGCTGCATCCTCAGAGGCCTACTTCCATCAGCTGGATCCTGCCTTCTAGAGGTTCCCGCAGTCTTCCATAGCACCCCAGCTGGGGAACAGGTGTTCCAATCATGAGCCTATGGGGACATCACAGATTCAGACCATCATAGTTCATGTCTATTGATCCAAATGTGAATAGAGTCATTATAAACTCAGGAAAGCTAACACTGCATGGCATGGTTTCTGTCTTCTAGAGAGCTCAGAGTGCATTCAAAAAAATGAACTGAACTATGTCCATCTTTAGAGGCCACCTCCATGCCTTCCTTGTCAAGGCTACACTTCGCTATTCCTGTGAAAGGTTCAACATTATGGTATCCAGAAAATAGACAGCATAAGCTTGGGGGTCTCAAAGCTCAGTGCCATTGGTCTGGCACCACACTACTGTATATGGTCAGATTTCATTTCTGATCTAAGAGACAGGGTGAGTTAGAGTATGGAGAACATGGGGGCCATATTGTTTTCATGTCAGTCAGTTTTGAACTGCATTTTCCCTGGTCCATTACTTTGGTGATAGAGGTTTATCTTGAAAATAAATCTTCTTGAACAGTAAGTATATAATGAGCTCATAGATTTTGTTCACTTTCTTGGTCCCCACTTGAAGGGTCAGAAGAGGTTCTCTATACCTTTATATCTGTTTGAATCTTAACTCTTACAGTATACTGAACTTGGCCTTGCCAGAGAACCTGACAGGGTCCAAGTGTCACATTTCTCTGCCTCTTCTTCCTGACCTGGAGGGTTTTTTTTTTCTTCTTATTTTTGCAGATCAGTGAGCATATTCTTCTATGCCTATTATTTAGCTCAGAATTTTGTTCTTTTGAAACTCAAAAGATACTATCTCTCATAACTCAAAACGCCTTTTTGCTCAAGTTTAAAGTTCTTCTGTTGGGTATCAAAGCCCTGTTTTGAACCTCAAAGGCCAACTCCTGACTCTTTTTCTCTTTGGATCTCTATTGGAAAAAAGAAGAGAAGAAGCGGCCCTAAACCACACTGAGGACCATAGATATAGAATACTCAAGGTATTGAGTGGGTGATAGGAAACGCCTGGAACCAAACCTGCCTCTGTTTCACAATAATCAATACCAGACTTGCTCCAGTAAGACCTGACTCAGAATTCTCATTTTTGTTTCTGACAAGGGCTAGGGATTAGGTGGGTTTTAGCTCATATGAATGTTTCTTACAGAATTTGTCCAAAGAGAAAATCAGTAACAGTCTAGTAACTGTTGCTCTGTGTTTCCTTAGAAAGAAACTGAGCATTTTCAATATTCGCTGTCTTTATTTTCCCAGCAACCCTATGAAAGAGACATGCATTGCTCTTGTTACCATTTTACAGATAGAAATACTGAGACTAAATCAGATTAGTTACTTTCTATTGTGTTGAGACTAGAAATTAGACTCTGTTCCAAGCCACATCCTTCAGCCACAGTAAAAAGGGTAGGTAGGGTGTGTGGAAAAGACATCTGTGGAAGGTAAACACACTGTGGAGAAACTGAAGTCCATGGCTGTCACAAGTACTGTTCCCTTGACCAGGAATCCTAGTCACATCTTAAAAGGCTGCTCCTTTCATTAGCTGTGTCTCAGACCAAAATCTTTTGGGGCCATCACTGACTGCCTTAGCTAATACCAAATGTGTTATCCCACAGATAAATTTTGGTAAATCTTATTTTTCTTCTAAACTTCTTCTGAAGTTATCTTTTCATTTATTCACATCTTTATATATTTCCATTCCTAGAATCATTAAAGCCATTGGATTTGAGGTCGTATCATTTACAGGCTCTGGTCTCTTGCTTGTTCCGTAGTGGTTGGAACAGCTCCCGGGGGTCCCTTAAATATATTTGAATGATTTTGGATTCACAAGCAGGCACCTTCAGAAAGGTCAGAGGCCAAGCGCCTGTCTTGCCTATCTCTAAGCACATGTCAGGACAGATATGGCATGCTTAACCTCAGTGCTTTCCAACCTTGATGTGGAAAGCTGCTCGGGGAGGCTGGGCTCATTTCCTTGGGGCCTGCTTCCTTAAATGAGGATCAGAAAGCACCTTTAATGTGGAGCTTCATTTGTTTATCAAAGACAGAACAGCCTTTGTCCCACATCACAGCTCAGGTTTCCCAGGACTTCCTCCACCTTGTACTTCAGAAGAGCTAAGTGCAGCTAAAAGGATGGGTTTTCAGCTCTGCCATTATGCAGGAATGTGGATCTCCAGCTTAGACAAGCCCAGAGGAAGGAACAGAAAGGAAAGCTCAGATGTTCTTTGGTTTCTGCTGTCCCAGGGAAGCTGGAATGTTGTCCTCTTCAAGGCAGGGGACATGGGGGCCTTGAGGACTGCCTCCCTTGCTGCCTACTGCACTGACATTTCAGATGCCCATGGGCTAGCAAGAGAGGGAGGACTCACCCCCACCCCACCCCTGCCCCTAAAATATTGTTTCTCTTTGTTTGATGTTTTTGTTTGTGAAGTTGGCATATGTTTGTTGTATATAGTGATATGCCTCCTGGAGACTTTTTGCATAAGCAGGGTTAGTTACTCTGGCCTGTTGTTCTGGGTCTCCAACACAAATTTTAGCTGTGTAACATTCACAGTTTTTGTAATTTCCAAGCACTATCAGTGCTTAGGTTATGTAATCTATGTATGCACTGTCTCATTTACACACATATATGTGGATCTGTTTAAATATTTATTGATACTTTTGACTCTTGTGCTTATGTAAAAAATTGTCTGTAAATAGAAAGGGGATTTTTTTTAAGTTAATGCAAGAAGCAAAAAAAAATGTTATTCACAGGTTTGCTCTCCTTTAACATGAGAAATACACAAATTTTGAGCAAGAGAGAGGGGTAGCAGAAATGTTACTTTCTCATTTATTTATAATAAAAATTGACTGACAGTATCAAACTTGTTTATAATGTGCTATGATCACGTTCACCTCCACTCCACTTTTTTAATCCCCCTCCCACTCCCTAGACTTCCTTTCTCCTCTCAGTTGGGCTCCCTTAGCCCACCTGCCTCCCTTCCTTTCCTTTCTTCTTCCCCCCTTCTCTCTTCCCCTCCCCTCTCCTTCCCTCCAGTCATCCCTTTCCCTCCTCTCATCCACCATGCAGGCCATTAACAAAAATGTAAGGAAGACATTGGCCAGGAGTGCCTTCCCCACCTTTTTCTTTCCTGGGCTCCTGAACCTCTAAAGTCACCTTGCAAAGCACTTGAAGGGTCTTTTCCCTGACCCTTGGGAACGATGCCATTACCCACTCTTGCAACTCTGTCTGTAACAGCTGGCAGGTTATCCCCAAGGCTGGCTTGATTATCTGTTTGAGAAGAGACTCCATCTTCTGAACTGATCCCCCTCAAGTTCTCCCCCCCTCTCTCTTTCTCTCTCTCTCTCTCTCCCTCCCTCCTTCCCTCCCTCCCTTCCTCCCCTCTCATGAGAAAGTTCTGGAACACAAGAATCTGGGTGGAGTGAGAAGGAAACTTGTTTTAAGAACCTCTGAGTAGACCAGACATTTCAGGCAGATGGAAACAGCATCTAAAAAGGCAGAAGGAGGAAGGTAGTGCAGCATATTTTAGGAGACTCCAAGTGGTTCATTCAGGAAGGCTAGCTTTGCATCAAATGCCATAAGGCAGGCAGAGAGGGTGAGACAAGAGGTGAGAGAGGAAGTAGGTGGGAGCCTGTGCATGCCCATGCTCGGCTTTGCTATTTATAGGTAAATCATATTTGGGTGGTAATGCCATCCCCTTCTGGGGAAAATCTATTTTTGCTGCCTGACTACAGTGATAAGATTTTGGGGTGGGTGGAAGGTTTGTGAGAGTTTCTAGAATTTTGTTTCTCTTCTTGGGATATGCAGGCAGAGAGGGGGATGACTTTCTAAGGATCATGAAGGGACATCTGTAAAAGGTAGGGTTGCCTAGTGAAGAAGGGCTGCAAAGTAGAGAAATCGCCACTGGGGCATAGCAGAAATGCCCAGAGAGGGAGTTGATGACACTTCTTGTTTTCTGTACAACACCAGAACTGGAGCAAGACTGAGCATATGCAGTTCTCTCAGAAGGTGTGAGGAGACCACCCAGGAGTGTGGAGGTGACACTGCAAAGGGAAGACAGCTGATGAAGGATATGTTCTTGAGCCGTCCGTCACAGGAGTCACCTGAAACTCAGCCTGTTTAAAAATATGTCTCAGAATAGTTCTTGTCAAATGGCTGACCAGTGGGGTATCTAATATTTCTCTTAGCCAATGGCAAAAACCTGTCCACAGGGTTATTTTATTCTTTTTACTTTTATTTAAATATAATGTAATTATGCAGTTCCATCCCTCCTCCCCGTCTCATGTCTGCCTCCTCCCAAATTCACAGCTTCCTCTTTTTTAGCCATTGTTACATATGCATATGAATGAATCAACATGTAACTATAACCTACTTCCTCCTTTCTGTGTTGCCTGCATTTATATGTTTCTAGGATCCATCACCTGGTATTGGATAACCAATGAGAGGACTCATTTCTGGGGAAGACTAATTCTTCTTTTCTCAGTATTGGTAATTGCCTATAGCTCTTCATCTAGGGGTGGGGCTTCATGGGATGTCTTCCTTCTGTGTTGGAGTGTCAACTGTTGTTGCAGTTGCTCAGGTCTTGCTTAGGCAGCCATATTGTTGAAATTTCATGATGATAGCTTCCCTATCATAGCTAGAAGGCAGGATCTCACAACACTTTCTCAACCTCTGGCTCTTACTTTTTTATTTCCTGCTCCCTCTTAGGCGATGTTTCCTGAGCACTGGGTGTAGGAGTCCCATGGGGATGTTTTAATGTCTGGGGAATGATGATCTGTAAAAGGGAGGGGAAGCAAGATTCTCTAGCTTGAGCAGCCTTCCCATAAACACAGAGGCTCTGATTACTTGCAGCAGAATGGTGAGCATGGAAATGGACTCTAGTGATTCTGGGTGGAGTATCTAGATGGGGCACCAACTATATTAGGTATGTATGTAAGGAGCACCCATCCCCAACACCTGCTGCGTTAGGTATATGAAGCACACCCATCTCTAACACCTGCTGCGTTAGGTATGTGAGGAGCACCCATCCCCAACACCTGGTGTATTAGGTATGTGAGGAGCAGCCATCCCCAACACCTGGTGTATTAGGTATGTGAGGAGCAGCCATCTCCAACACCTGTTGCAACTGTTCTTGAAGGTGCATCTATCTGTACATTTGGTTTGGGACATGTATCTGTTTCCCTTCTATCATGTGAAATACACAATAGTTTGCCTACATGTGTTTGTGCACTTGAATAGTGGAATTGGCTGGAAAGTCAACTGATAGCCTTGAGTGACTGTGGCCTTACTTGCCTACCATAGGCAGCTGGCACCATGTGTTGTCTAGCTGCATCAGAATTATGGTGGGGAAAACATTGAAGAGATAAACTCAATTCACACAAAACCAATAAAAGGGGAATTATTAGATCCAGGAGCTGAAAGTGTCCAGGAGAGTTATCAGGTAAAACTTGATCATGGAGCTGAAAGGATAAATTATATTTTAGGTCATCCCACTTGATCTTTTAAAAAAGGCTTTGAGATTTACTTTTATGTATATGAGTAGTGTTGCTTGCATATATGTCTGTGAATCAAATGTGTGCAGTGCCTACAGAGGCCAGAAGAGGGCATCAAATCCTCTGGAACCGCTGTGGGGTACTGGGAATTGAACCTGGGTCCTCTAGAGGATCATCCAGTGCTCTTTACTTCTGAGCCATCTCTCTAACCCCTCTCTGGCTCTTTTATCTGTCTTTCCCTCTGAATGGATTTCATTCTCTTTCTGCTTTTAGAAGATGATGCTGGGAGCCTAGGGCTTGCAGTCTGTCTTTCTGTCTGCACTACTAAAGAGATGCCTTAGCAATTACAGTGCTGGGAATGTAGCTCTGGGGTAGAGCATGTGTCTAGGATGTGTGAGGCCCCAGGTTTGATTCTCAGAACTGAAGGAAAGGAAACAAAAAGAGAAATGGATAACAAAACAAATAAAACAATAAAACAAATGGATTAAAAAAACACTAACTGCAGTACATTCAAGATTGAACTGAATTAGTTCTATTTTCCCTCCCTGTCATCTCCCTGAAGCCCTTACTTAGCCCAGAGCCTTGCTTTCCTCTAAGTGGACAGGACAGGCTGAAGTCACAAGTACCTACATTTAAAGATGCAGGTGGGCTAAATTTCAGCTGAATCTCCATAGACTGAAAAGTAGAAGAGGAGAGAAAGTGAGTAATGCAGTTGGGACACCAATCACGGAGAGGCCAAGCAACAGTAGATGTCTACTGTGTGTGAAACAGACACACACACACACACGCACGCACACACATACGCACACGCACACACACGCACACACAGACCAACAAATACCAAACATGATGCTCTCAAGCTTGGGAACCCAAACCTACATCAAGGGCTTCTTAGGAAACCTTGGGCTACTGTGATCCTAAATCCCAATCTTGATAAGTCCCCTTCTTAAGCCAGACTCACTCCCTCCTTCCTAAGGCACTGACCCAGCTGATAGCTGAGGGTCTCTGGGTGTCCGAGGCCCTGGATTGCCACTGAGTGCTGTAACCTGGCCACGGCCTTTATTGGCAGTATTTAACACAAAGATGCTTCCCATCCTTGTCAGAGCCCACTTCACTCTGCACCACAGCAGGAGAAATCAGACGCTGAATGGATTTCCTCAGTGGACAGTGCTCTGTGGCAGGCAGCTGCCCTTTGGAGATGCTTTGGCAGGATTTCAATGGGATCTTCTCTCATTCACTTCTATGGAATCTCTTCTTTGTCATATACATGGGACTCCGAATATTCTGTTCATATCTTCTTCCCTCCTTCATTGCCTTTGTTCCTTTCTTAGTGGAGACAAAGAAAGTTGGGGCTGTGCCATCAAGCCCCTCAGTTCAAGCAGGGTCCTTCAACCACCGCACTGTCCAGAGGAAAAATGTAATTAAGAGATTAGCATCTTACAGTTGCTGAGAATTGGTGTCTTGATGTTTCTTAGCAACTTCACAGAAGCAAATGGCTAAAGAAGTAAACAAACAGTTCTTTGGGAGTTCAATGGCTGGCACTTCTGCCTTTTAGTGAGATTTTAGAGAATATTTATACTGTAGTTTGAGGTATTTTGATGGACTTTTTTAGAATTTAATGCGACCCTGCTTACTTTTATTTGGTAAGAATCTATTTCTTTTCCATGGGTAATAACAACAATAACGATTTGAACAGTATCATGTTCTAGGTGCTGTGCCTTCTCACAGCAACCCCATGAGATGCATCCTGTTTATTCTCTCACTATACTGATGAGGGCATGCAGCTCCGTGGAGGTTCACATCTTACCCAAGTCACACAGCAAATCTACGGAGTAGCAGTGCCTGTGTTTATACCTATATCTCCTTCAAACAATGTCCTCTGAGCCTGCAAGGCAATACCCAGAAGACATTATAGTATTAGATTCTCCAAGGTGAAGGGCATGCATGTCTTTTTAGCTATAGCCACCACATGTATTTCTGAGAAAAGACCACCTGAGTTCCTTAGATGCTTTTGATTACAAGAGGAATGTTTTCAAGGGAGAAGAAAACTCGACCAGGACTGCCGTCTTATTGTAACATCTGGTAGATTTCCTGCCTTAAAGGAAACCAATTGTTTTTTCAATTTTGGAAACCGTGATCTATCTCGTCTTCAGCTTTCCAAGGCCCGACATGTTTGGGGACACTGTGGTAACTTAACAAAAACTCCAAGAGCAAAATTGGTTTACTCCCTCTGAGTGTCAGACTCTGCATCTATATAATGGATAACATGTGAGAGTTGAATATAGAACAACACTTTGGATTTGAGAGATGCCACTTGGTACTGTTTTGTTTATTTTGCTAAATTTCCAGTTTCATATCTCTCATCTAAAGATGGCTAAGACAGAAGTGACCCATGAAACTGAATCCCAGAGAGAAAGTCTGAGGGGCGGGGGTGGTCAGAACCAACTTCAGAAAGGAAAGCAAGTCCAGTCTAGTCGGTGAGGTGGGATTTGGTGTCAAGATGATCCGGAGTACAGACAGAAGTGCTGAGGATCACAGCTGGCACTAAAGAAGTCCAATAAAAATGATGTTATACAGGAGGCTAGCCAACTATGGTGGACCTGTCACTGGGCATTAGGGGCTAAGCCAAATGCTGCTTAGTTAGAGCTCTGCAGACTGTGGATAGGAGCTGACATTCTGTTCTCTTCCACTATGTAAAGAGGTTATTTTGGGACCCAGTTGCTTAACATTCTGTGGATCAGAAATTAGGAGGGTTTGTTTGTGCTCTCTTATATCTAAAGTCTCAGCTGGGATGACATGAAGACTCAGGGTGGCCCACTGACTGGAAGTAGAAGCCACCTGGAAGCATCTCCACTCATCAACTGACCTGTTAGGCAAAGCACCCGAGGTCTCTCCATGTGGCTTTTCCTTGTCATCTAGTGTGAGATTTCCCTAGCATAGTGCTAGTCATTGAAACTGAGTGTCGTATGAGAACTAGGCAAAAAAAAAACCCTGTGTCTTTGATTGTCACTTAGTACCACATATTCTGTGTTCAAAGGGAGTGGACATATACCCACTTCCTATAGGACTGTGAAACTGATGCTAGAGGGAAATCTTGTGGAACAGGAGACGTTTCATTCATCTCTGGGAAATCCAGGCTCTTCAGGCACTTACAGTAAAGGGTGAGAGTTGGACTGTTAACAGCACAGGTATAGAACCAGACCCCTGGCTTCACATCTTGACTCTCCTACTTATTGGTTGTGTTATATTGGGCAGGTCACTCTGCCAGCCTTAACTTCCTCTTCTTCAAAAGGGGACACCAATGGTATCCCTCTGGTTGGATCACTGTGAACTTCTACTGAGCTGAAACTGTGTGAACTCAGGGCCTGGCACCTCTTAAACAAGCAAAGGCAAGTGTCTCCTACTGTCAGTACTTAGAAGGTCCTCAAGGTAATTCTGGTAAAGGAGACCAGCCAGGAATCTAGTGACCACATTCAGAATATTCTAGTTAACTCTGTAGACGTTATGATCTAATGCTCAGTGGTAGAATCTGAGGCTGGAGCAGAGTAGTTGCTACTCCTCTGGCTCAGAACTGATCGCGGGGATGGGACATCCACCTCAATGGCCCTCAGAGAACAAGATGACATGGTTCTTGTGGAAATGAGAAGGCACAGGTAGAATGGAGGCAGCATTCTTTCACAGCTAACATGTCGTGGCCCAACAGTCTGCCTCTCACTTTTCTCTTTGTAAGCCTCGCTGTGTCTCATTGAGCTTCTTGTTTGTCAGGTAAGAGGCTGGAGACAAAGTCAAGTCAACAGTGAGTGATGGAGGAAAGAGGCTCCCCATTGTGATAGAAGCTTCTTTACAAACATGATTTGATGTCAGAAAGTGAAACAGGGGCTGGGGGCAGCAAGCTGGGCTCCAATACATACCTACGAACTCCTTGATATAAATCCAAGCTCTTTAGTTGCAGGTGATGGAAAACCAAATTAGCAGAAGTAAAAAGGAAATTTATTTCCTCACTTTAAATGATCCAAGAGGAGATAGTAGCTTCAGCTGTTAGGAATCTTGCCTCAGTCACTGAGAGCCGTGGCTTCTTACTTGCCTCTGTTCTCAGGATAGACCTATTCCTGTTTTAGTTCACCCATCAAGTACTTCCTGGGAGCTTGATTTAGGCAGGAGGGAAAATCAGTGAGCATGCAGTTCTTCCTAGACAGGAAACAGTGAATGAATAAGAAAAATAAAAACACATGAATGGGCTCATTAATGGTGTAACAGAAATGATCAGGTTAAGCCAGGGAACACGGAGTGAAAGGGTAATGTAGTCAGAAGTTTTCTTGTGTCCCGCCTGGTCCCACAGCTGCTGGGACCCAAGTAAATACACAGAGGCTTATATTATTTACAAATGGTATAGTCTATGGCAGGCCTCTTGCTAGCTAGCTCTTATATCTTTAATTAACCTGTTTCTATTAATCTATGTTTTGCCATGTGTTCTGTGCCTTCTGTGTCTGCCTGCATGTTGCTCTTTGGGTGGCAGGCTGGTATCTTTCCCTCTTCTCTTTTCTTCTTCCTGTCTCTTTGCTTATATTTCCTGCCTGCCTCTAAGCTGCCTTGCCATAGGCCAATACAGCCTTATTTATCAACCAATCAGAGCAACACATATTCACAGCATACAGAAAGACATTCCACAGCAGGGGAGAATTCCAGAAGGTCCCTGGGCTGGCAGCATGTAAGATGGTGCATGTGGTGTGTGTGTGTGTGTGTGTGTGTGTGTGTGTGTGTGTGTGTATGTTGCCATGTGCTGGCAAGGGCTAGAGTATTCTAGGCAGAGGCAGCAGCATCTGCAGAGACTCAGAGACAGAGATGAATTTGCTGTGTTTGAATAAATTGAAGTAGGTCAGTACAGCTGGGCCCTGGTGACCAGAGAGGAAAGTCATTTGAGAATAGAGAGAGGCACCGTGGAGTGTGGTGCTGGGATAGTGGCCATGATACTGGGCTTTTATTTAAATTGATGTATAAAGGGAAATTATTAGATTTTTAAGTATGAGACCAATATGCTTTTGTCTTCCTGCTTCAAAGATCATTTGCCTTTGTAGAGAATGTTGTTGCAAAGGTAGACAGTCTTAGGTCAAAGCTGACATTCTTCACAGTGAATTGCTTCTCCATATCTAGTCCTAGGGAAGGATCTCATTGGTCAGCCTGGTGACATGTGAAAGTGCCAGACCAGTCACTGATGTAGTATTTTTGAGTGGCACAAGGAGAATCTGGGAATATGGTCAGTCCAGTCTATCTACTGATGGAAATGTAGGAACATGTAACAAGTGAGGAGGGGGTGGGGGGCAGCAGACAGGAGAGATTGTTTTTACATTAAAATAAAATCTGTATATTTCATTGTCATGAAAGACCCAAACACACACACACACACACACACACACACACACACACACACACACGTATAAAATCTCCAAGTTATCTGAGAGTTGTGGCTCTATTGGTGTTGCACTTAGGCTTGTTCACAGACAGGTTTCTTCACTGGTCCTCTGCCCAGCTGCTAGGGGGCCACTACAATGCTGAGGGATTTCTTCCAGGTTTTGATCCAAGTGAGTTCTACCTATGTGGTCCTGGTCTGCCCTCTGAAACCTACTGGGGAAGACCATGATTGATCCCTACACACCTTTCAAAGAGAACAGGAACATCTCACCTCAAGTAGTTAGTTTGCTCCCTAGACAACCTGGGTAAATCTCGGTCTCTCTCCAGAGTTCTACTATGATTCCAGTCTCTTTCCTTGGGTACTGGAGAATTCATCAGAGTTTCAAATGCTTTGTTGGTGATTTCTACTTCAATAACCAACTTCTTTTCAAGTTTAAGCCTTATGTAGCTGAAAACATCATAGTATGCAAATGAAGTTGTGCCTGTGCCCAAATTCAGCAAAGAAATTACTAGATAGTAACTCTTGAATATTGGGGGTGCAGGTGGGAAGCAGACTGCAAAGCAGGATAGGAGGCTGTGTGTGTGTGTGGGGGGATAATTCTGGGGCTTCTGGTTTCCTATAAGGCTGTGTCATCCTTTAGTTTATAAGCTTTTTACTTAAAGGAGCACAGTTGGTTAAAAAAAAAAAAAGCCCTTCCTATATAGAATTGATCATGCTCTGTGGTCCCTTTCCCTGGGCCATCATTTATTTAGTCCCTTCTGTATACAAAACATTGGACAATAGGAATATAGATATCAGCAGATAAGTGCTTGAGATTAAGTCTAGTTTGTAGACAGTTTGGAATGCCAGCAACATCAAGGGAAGTGATGATAATATAGTATGTCTAAGGATGAGAAGGAGTGGTGGATGGATAAGGCAGTGTGTGTGTGTGTGTGTGTGTGTGTGTGTGTGTGTGTGTGTGTGTGTGCGCGCGTGCGCACATGTCCTGTGTGTTGATAATCGGATCGATGTGTAGAAAGGTCCTAGAGCTCAAGGGAATTGAGTGCTATGAGCCAGTGCTTTGGCAGGAGGCAGGACAAGTGGGAGATTAATCTTGGGTGGTAGACAAAGACCAGACAATGTTTGTCTGAGGATGGCAAGTGGTAGAAGCAGGGAATGACAGGTTTCAGCCTTGGACAATGACAGGATCACCCCGTTGATAAATCTGAGGAGGTTATATGGAGAATGGAGTTATCAGAGAACAGGTGGCAGGTCAGAGAGCAGTCGTGGGCAGGGGTGAGTGAAAACCAGAGCTGAGATGGTGTGGGGAATGATCTATCATTTTCTGCCCTTGTAAGAGAATTCTGTGGATCACACAGTTTAAGCCACGGGCATTTATCTCCCATTCTGGTGGCTGGAAAGACCAAGTTCGAGATGTCAGCAGCTTTGGGGTTTGGTGAGGACCTATTTCTATGTCCAGATGGCTGCCTTATTTCTGCATGGTGGCAGGCTTGGGAGGAAGCCAGCTTTCCTAGATATCTCTTCTGTGGGAGGAGAGCTCAGCCGTCATCATCACCACTCCACCTCCCAAAGGCAATACCCACTTTCTGTTCCCATTCCATGGGAATCAGGTGCAGCATGTGAGTTTGGGTGGATACATCCACTTTCTAGCAGTGACCAATGGAGGGGGGGAGGTGGAAGAGATAGTCAGTAAATGGGTGAGGGTAATGGCTTGTTTGAGGACGTGGGAGGTAGTAAGTAAGCATTGTACCTTGTATCTCTCAAACTCCATTTTTTTAAATCCTTGAGATGTTATATTAAACATGATTTGTTAAAGAAAACAAATTTAAGTTACCTATTGGTCTTCTTTTTAACATAATTTCTTTATTGATTTTTTTTTTTTGGAATTGTGCATCATGCACCTAGTTCTGCTTACCTGCCAGCTCTCCCATATCCTCCCCTCACCCCTGCAGTGCCCCCCAAAAGAAAATTTAAAAAAAAATCAAACCAAGCAAAAGCAAAGCCAGCAAACAAAGAAACAAACAAAACAAGTCTTCAGTTATCCACCTTTCCTGCCTCTCCAACACCTCTCCATTCATCCTGGTGGCACTGGGAACAGTGTGTCACATAGTGTATACCCTTTTGTCCAATCAGCTTTACTAGCAAATGTTCATTGCAGTGAATCATTGATCTGGTGCAGAGCCTCTGGTTTCTGGTACACCATCACCACTGGATCTTCACCAAAACTGCTCTGGGTATCTTTCCATAGGGCTAGTCCCTTCACGAGCTTCAGAAGGTCCTAGACAGGGTAGATGTTAGAGTGGGCCAACCCAAGTGCAGCTGTGGGCCTGGGTGGTAGCCTGCCTCAGGCAAGGGGGCAGAGCCAGCTCTGCTACCTCCATGCCATCAAGGTCAGTTTACTCTCACCTGTGGTGAGGGGTGAGGCCATCTCTCCCAAGTGCAGGGGCCAGCTCTCTCATGGGGGTCAGGGCCAGCTCTCTTGCTGCAGTGTCCATTGAGAGGCAGGGCTAGCTTTTCCAGGGCCAGCAAAGGGCAGGTCCAGCTCAGCATGGCCCTCAGATTTCATCATACATGGTTCCTATGGCCCCCTAAGGTAACTGAGGCCACAGACATCAACACTGACCTCAGCTGAAGCCATACCATGGAACCAGACATAGCTCTCTGCACCAGCTTGGCCCAAATTATCTATTTGTTAATGATTTAACTCATTTCTTTTAAAAAACAGTATTTTTGAGATTTTCATATATGAATACCATATTTACAACATTTCCTCCTTTTCTTCCCTCCAGTGCCTCCAACATTTTCTCTTCTCCTTCTTAAGTTTATGTCCTCTTATTCATGAAATATATTAACCCTATTCTTTTATTTAAAATAAATAAAATAACTTTTTAAAAATTGAAAACATTTTCTCATACAGTATATCCTGATTATAGTTTCCACTCTCTCTACTTCTCCCAGATCCTCCCTACCTCCCAAAACCTGGCTGTGGGCCTCCCCTCCTCTCTGGATCCACTCCCTTTTTGTCTCTCATTAGAAAAAAAAACAGTCTTCTAAGACCAAACATGCCAAAATAAAATATAATAAGATGAACTAAAAATTACCATATTGAAGTTGGACATGACAGCCCAACAGGAGAAGAGGAGTCCAAAGAGCAGACACAAAGAGTCAGAGACCCACTTGTGCTCATAGTCATGAGTCCCCTAAAACCACTAAGGTAATATCTATAATATACATGCAAAGGACCTCGTGTAGACAGACCCATGCAGGCCCTGTTCTTGCTGCTTCAGTCTCTGTGAGTTCATATGCCTTGCTTAGTTGATTCAGAGGGCCTTGTTCTCCTGGTGTCCTTCCGTCCCCTCTGACTCTTACAATCTTTCTGCTTCCTCTCCTGTGGGATTCTCTGAGCTCTGAGGGGAGTAATTTGATGGAGACATCCAATTTAGACTCTCCTCATGTCTGGCTGTACGTATCTGCATCTGTTCCCATCTGCTACTAGAGGAAGCCTCTCTGATGATGACTGGATAAGGCACTGATCTGTGAGTATAGCAGAGTGTCATTAGGAATTATTTTATTGATTTTTTTTTTTATATCAGTCATGTTTGATTTTACCCTAGGTTTCTGGACTGTCTAGTCTCTGGTCCTTGGTTATCCAAACAGTGCCAGGTGTGAGTTCTTTCTCATGGAGTGGGCCTTAAGTTAAATCACATTGATTGGCTATTCCCACAAGTTCTGTGCCATCATTACCCTAGCATATTTTGCAGGCAGGACAGATTGTAGGTCAAAGATTTTGTGTCTGCATTGGTGTCCATGTTTCTCTTCCAGTAGCCTACAGAGTACCTTCTTGCAGCCGAGGGCCTAGAACATAGGGGTAAAGGCTCCATGTAGGCACCAGCTCAACTTCTCCATGTTCAATGAGTTGCGTGGATATTGTCCTCAGCAATGGGGCCCCACCGTCAGTTTGTGGAGAGCAGTTCTTTGTCTTAGCATCAGCCTGGGTTGTTTGTGGATTTTCATGGGACCCCGTTGAGCAACAACTCAACTGAATGCAACTTATTCCAGCCACTGGAAACCTGGCCTGGCTACAAGAGACAGCCAATTGAGACTCTGTATGCCCCATTACTAGGAGTCCTCATAGGTTCACCTTCACAGATTCCAGGAGATTTCTACTGCACTAGGTTTCCACACCACTCCTCCAATGCCCCCCAAATCCAGCAGTCTCACCATGTGCTCTCTCCCTTTATCTCATCTTCATGACACCTGATCTTTCCTGCTCCCATCCCCACCCCACCTCCAATCCACTCATAAAATCTATTCTACTTCCCCTTCCTGGGAAGACCCATGCATCCCCCCCCAAATCCTTCCTCTTTACCTTGCCTTTCTGGGCCTATGACTTGTAGCTTGGTTATTATTTACTTAATAACTAATATCCACTTATAAGTGAATATATACTATACTTGTCTTTCTGGGTCTGGGTTACCTCAGCATGATTTTCTCTAGTTCCATCCATTTGTCTGCAAATTTCACAATGTCATTAAAAAAAAAAAACTGAGTAATAATCCATTGTGTAAATGTACCACATTTTCTTTATCTATTCTTCTGTTGAAGGATATCTAATTCCCTCAATAGGTTGTTTTCAGTTTCTGGCTATTAAGAATAAAGCTGCAATGAAGTTTGTTAAGTGAGTGTCCTTGTGGTAGGGTGGCATATCCTTTGGGTATATGCCCAAGAGTGGGATAGCTGGTTCTTGAGGTAGATTGATTCCCAATTTTCTGAGGAACTGCCATATTGATTTCCACAGTGGCTGTGCAAGTTTGCACTCCCACCAGCTATGGGGGAGTGTTCCCCTCGACAAGGCCCATTCTTAACTTCCCTTTTCTTAGAGATTCTCATGGAATTGAAACCAATATGATCTGACTCCAGTTCCCTGTCTCTTGTTCTGGACATGCACACAAGGCTGTGGAGATACTGGAGGACACTGCGTATATGAGAGAGCCAGAAATGAGCTGTGTGGGGTGATGAGATATAGTCAATTCCAGAAGAAGAAATAGTACAGGGCTCCAAAGTCTTTCAACCCCCCCCCCCCATGGCACAATCTTTACCTTTCCATAGAAGTTGACCCTTAGGGTGCTCTGGCAATAAATGCACTGATTAGTTTTGGTTCAGATTCCAGTATGAATGTCTGCTTTCTCTGTCAGCCTGTTCTCTGGTCCTTCTGAGCTCCTGTCCCTCTGAAGGATCTCCATGAAGACTGAAATAGGCTGGACCTTAGGAGTAGGTGGATGAGAAACTCTTTGAGTTAGGACCTTATTTCTCTTTTCCTCTCTGCCTTGGTGGTGTACTGTAAAGGACTGTATGCTGGTGAGATGATCTTCAGCATGCACCTCCCCCCCCCCAAGTGTAGTGCTGTTCAGGTTCTTTTCCTTATATTTTTATCCTTTCTACTCTTTTCTCATTTGAGTAAATGAATACTTTCATGCGGGGTGGCAGCTGATATTCATAAAATGACAGGATGCCTCATTTGGGTCAAAGTATGCTTAGTAATTTTCATCAGTGTTTGTAGTATTCTCTGAGTTAGCCTCCTTGTGTGGGACACCAGGAACCTGTACAGATCTAAGGTTCTACAGGAAGAAGTGATGTTCCTCCAGGCTCCAGATAGCACAGGGACCTGCAGGTTCTACTTTCCAGTTGTTTCCCCATCTTTCTCACTGTCTACACTTCTGGATTTTGTTTGGCTGGCTTCCAAGTACTCATTTCTTAACTCACTTCCCGAGGGCAGCCTCACAATCTCACCTCCTTCTGCCTCCAGACTGATAATGACAATTTTTAGTGCACCACTCAGACACTCCATATGATTTTAAAAATGGGAGTGACTCTACACTCTGGGCATATATGAACTCATTTGTTCTTCAAAGCGAGTCTTCCTAAGACAGATTTGATCATTTCCCTCTGTTTCCGCACGGAAATGAGTGGTTCCCTGGATGCAGAAACAAGGTGTCCCATGCTTCACTCACTTGCGCGTTACCTTTGTGGTTCTGTAATGTCAGATAGTGGCTGGGATGATCTTTATGCATTCTGTCCTCTTGTTTACCGTCAAGGCAATATGACTCAAGAGTTCTCTGAGTATTAGCTCACTTTTGAAATCTTTGCTTGCACTAAAATAAATTACAACTCTCATTCAAGTACATAGTGTCACTTACCATCCAAAAAGGTAATCATTGGCTTCAATATAAAGAAAGCAGAAGGAAATCAAATAGTGTTATTGAGTTGCAGCTGGGGAGTATTGACAGGGCTGTCTGCCTAAAGTTTGCACTCTTAGTGCTGAAGAGGGCAGGAATAATTTCAAAAGATGTTAAAGATCCAGCAACACCAAACGGAGTGCCTGTCCTTCTTAATACAACAGTAAGGTTTAGTCAGAATTTATAATGGAACTCATAATTTCTCATGTAGCATGATTTTTTTTTAAAAGTGTGCATGTGGGAGTGTGCGTGTGTGACACATGTACATGTCTCTGCAGGTGTGTAAACCTGTGCACAGATGGGTAGGCCAAAGGAGGAAGTGAGGTATCTTTATCTATCACATTCCACTCTTCAGAAGGTATACCTCACTGAACCTAGAGCCCTATAGGTATGCAGCCAGCGATCCCCAGAAGTAGATCCTCCTATCTCTGCCCCTTACAGAACTGGGGTGACAGGGCCATATGACCACCACATCTAGCTTTTATGTTTGTGCCACAGATTCAGACCCAGGTCTTCTCCATTGAGCCATGTAACAAGATGCTCTTCAGTGCTCTTCCTCTGCCTCTTGATTTGTCATATTTTATAAAAACAGCCCCTTGGAAGAGTACTGCTAGACAAGACAAAGGACAGTCAGCCCTGATCTGGTCAAGTCTAGATCTCTTTCCTCTCCTGCACACAGTATCTGTCTTCTCTAGTCTTTTTGTTCATCTTTAGTGACTTACACTTGGCCCTCTCTCTGCCTTCCCATGTGATGTCCATCTCGCTAGAGGGCCCCTCCTTCCAACTCCAGATGGTGTTTAGGACAGCATGTTTCCTTCAGGTATTACTTCACTGTGTTCTCTAGAGTCCTTTCCAACCTCCAAACTAAAGTATCTCAGACCCTCTTCTGTCCCCAATTTAAATGCCTCACCAATTATTTCTATGCTAAGAGTTTCTGAGGGGCACATGGTTTGTAGGCTAACCATGAAGTGTTCCCATTCATATTTTCTACTGCCCTCCCTCCAGAGGAGAAACAAACAAACAAACAAATTAAAAAAAAAAAACAGAGGAGAGGTACTGATTAAGCCTCAATGACTCTTATAAGGTATTTTGGTTTTGGTGTGTTGTGATACGTTTGGGAAGAAAAGTCCACTAAAACACACCCATTCTCTTCCTTTCTCAAAGGCAAGCAAGATACCTCTTTTCAGCTGCAGCCTTGTGGGGAAATAGTAACAAGTGTAGAAATGACAAGACCATACAGTAAGGAAGAATTGGGGGCAGGGTGGAAGATGTACATGTCTGCTTACCAAATTATGCAGCTGCCAGACCAATTCCCAATCCATCGATTTTCAAACTTCCTCAATAGATGATGATGATTGGTGTCCTTGGCTTTTACCACTAACTGGGTCTATCTGTTGCAGGTCTTGGAAGCATTCCTAATAGATTTTTCCAGGTCTGCAGTCCTTCCTGGATTTGGAGCCAATCTTAGATGGAGTCATATGTGTGTCTTTGTGAGCCTGTTTCATACAGGACCAGGAAAGCATGGTATTTATTTGCATCATTACTGTTTTAATAGCAATGGATGACTTATATTTATTCAAGCCCCACATCTATCTGACTCCAGAGCTTGGATCCTTAATCACTATTGTCTGATCCTTGTTATTGATCACAGTGAAATGAGTTAATAAATGAATGAATAACTCACCAGCAGTGAAATTTGCTGAAATTGGTTTTTTACGCCAATTTTATTTAGTAACTTTATTGGGATTTGTAGTAGAAAAAAAGGCTGCATTATTTGTTCTTTACTTTGCTTCATTTTCACTTTATTTATTTTTGCTTATCTTAACCTAACTTATGAAAGTTTACACTCTTGCACTTTCAAGGAAGCATAAAAGGAAACAGTGTATTTGGATCTCATGCCAGGCGTGATGTCCATGTGAGCTGATGCAACAGCGGGGTGGGGCTATTACTGTTCCCATCTGTTAGAGGAGTGACAACTTAGGGAGGATAGATATTGCTAGTTAGCCTTCTACATCTGTGTGTATCACATACACAAATTGAACCAAACACAGACTGAAGTATTTGAAAACAACTCAACTGCACCTGTATTAAACATGTCTAGAACCTTTCCTGTCATTATTCCCTAAACAATACAGCATAACAACACTTTGCACAGTTCTTACATGGCAACAGAGACCATAGGTCACTAGACATGATTTATATAATATGTAGAAGGATGTGTGTGTGTGTGTGTGTGTGTGTGTGTGTGTGTGTGTGTGTGTGTTTTACATATAAATACAATCCTATTTTGTATGAAGGACAGCCTCGACAGACTTTGGTATTCTCAGGAGGGTCCCGGAGTCAATTCTCATAGATGGCACTTACAACTGTTTTATAATGCAGTCCTATGGTGATTCTGGCTGCCATGCTCCTCCTGCTGTGTCATTAGAGTAACACCTGCTTGAGAAGCTTCAGTGACACTTCCCTTGGCATTTGATGCAGTTCTGAGAAACCAGGACAATGGGTCCAATCAGTGCATACCTGCAATCAGTGGGTTGAGTACCTGTTGATGTGGAGTTCAGGGTAGAACTAAGTTTTCCCTAAACTCATAGGCATTGAATGCTCGTCAACTAGCAGTTTCTTCAACGTTGATGCATTCCCCGGGAAGATACCTGGGAGAAAAAAAATCACCTCTCTGTGTTTCTGTTCCTATGTTTTCTTAGTATCTGTGACTCTCTGGGTTTCCAGGGCCAGGTAGGAATGTCTGAACACTGCTGTCAGTATCTGCAGAAACTCACCCACTGGGAGGGGGACTGGGAGTGCAGTTGCTCCCCTCTGTGGAGTAATACAAAGTGCTCAACAGCCATTCTTACAGTGCTTCCCTGCCTTTCCTTTCCCATCTCCTGTTCCCTTGCTGAAGAGCTGCTTCTGCACCTCTGCCCATGAGCTTCAGAACAATGTTGTTCAGTCCTAGCTTCCCTTATTCCATTTTCTTCCTTTCATTTTTTTCCCATCACAAAATCCCATCCCAAGCCACCTAGCAAGGGTAGACCTTTAATTGAATGTTGGGAAGTAGAAAACAATGAGTTTAGCCTGTAGGGATTACAGGAAAGTAGGAAACACACATTGATTAATGTTTTATCTTATCATATGCCTGTACTCACCTCTACTAGGTCTGTCACTACATGTCTGTGTCATCTATAACATGTTAGCTTCATTAATTTTTGTTTCTCTGATTTGTTCTCCTTTCTCATTCACGTGTCTTCCAGTCTTGATTTTAACCAGAGGCTCGTAATACTGTTCATTGTGTTGGCGGAGTTACCAGGCATGAAGAACACTAATGTCATCTTCCCAGATGTTCTTCTTGACTTTTGTCATCAAAAGTTGTTGCCTTTGATGGGGCAAGAATTTTGGATATGAAATAGCATCATGAGAATTTGTAGCATGTCCTTACAACCCTAGGGAGATATTTCTTCAACTCATCCATTTGGATGATGAATGAAGAGGATTGACGGAGAACTCTCTGTAGAGAACAGAGGTAACATGGGTACAAGTCCTGGGTGAATACATGGAAACCAAAGAGCACAAGGATGTGTCAGTGTGGTGGCTCTAGGCAAACAGGGTCCTGAGTGTCATCAATAAAATTGAGGAAATAAATGAAGTATGCTGTAGAAGCAACAGAGAGCTGTTGAGGCAGTCTGCAAAACTGAGACATCTATGCTGGCCATAGAAATCATTGTAGTTGGATGCATCCCAAACTTACAGCACTGTGCCACTGAACCGTAAGAAGAACTGGGTACTACTGTTTCCCTGACACTCTCATCTTCACAGATACTTAGGGTTAGAACTTGTTACTTTTCAAGTAGATGAAATACATACACACACACATGCATACAGATATACATATGTAAATATATGTACAGATATGAATATATTCACAAATACTTGGATTGGATATGAGAATATATAGAATGTATACACTCCTCATAATCAACTCATAATTTTCTTATTACCTATAAGAATGTGGATCTAGATATGGATGTGTTTATATCAAGTCTGCTCCGCTTGGCACAAGTGAGATCCCTTCATGACTAGGAGTAGAGGGAGGATGGAGGATACTTTCCCACGTATTTCTTCTTACTCTTGTTTCTTTGCTCTCTAATGTGTTCAGCCACCTTGAGCTTGCTCCAATGCCTCAAATATGCTAAGCTCTCTCTCATACAGATTGCACACGTGCTGTTGTTACTCATGTCTAGCGCTACCTTCATACCCTCCTCCCACATCCACTATGTGATAGATAATACAGATCCACACACTTTTTGCCAGAGTAATTTTTGCATAGACTCCAAGGAAGCATACAAAGGTGATTTATTATATTTTAGGAAAATTCCTTTGACCATTCTCTTCCAAACTTGACGTTTTTCCAGCACTTTAATAATTCCTAAAATGTACCAAGGCTTAATGAATATTTGGTGAATGAGAGAAAACTGGAATGAATCAATGAATAAAATATGAATACATGGGTGGATAGATGAGCAAGAGAAGGATGGATGGGCACATAAATGAGGGAATGGCATTTGGCATTTCTGTCCTCTCCATCCTCATAAGTCAGAAGCATCTTTTCCCCAGCTGCTTTGAGTCCAGCATGCTGGTCAAGCATCTTCATGTCCTTCATCTCATGTCAAGGAGACACATTTGCTTTTTAAAATCAAATCTTATTTTGAGCTGCCAGAGGTCAGAGTCAGTAAGGCAGCAGCATAAATCACCCCTTTTGTTTTTATAGATTAGAAGAACTTGGTCATCTGAATAGAGTGCTTTCAATGACTTGTGGGGACAAGTTGCCCAGCTTCACAGGTCCCCAAGGACAATAGAAGTCACTCATTCATTCCTCTGTTCATTCATTTATTCATGCTTCAATTTATATTTTCAGTCTTCCACACAATTTGAGAAATAATTTCTCAAATAATGATTAAGAAATAATATTGGATTTTAACAAAATTGATTTCTAACTAGGTTTATCACTTTGGACACTGAATGTCTACAACATATGTGTCTTTTCTGAGCCCCGTTTCACTCCTATAGAAAGAAAGACTCATCATTTTAACTCTTAGGGCTGTTCTGAGAATTAAATGAGTTAATAAATGGAAGACATTTTGTACAGTCACTGGTATGGAATCAATGCTAAATAAATGTTAGCTCCTATTATAAATTCCCTAAAATATGAATTCCTCCTCTCATCAAATATGGATTGAATTCCTGTTGAGTAGCAGACCCTGAGCTGAGTAAAATATGCTTCCTACCTCTTAATATCTCACAGTCAGTTGAGTTTGACAGAGACATAGGTCAATAATTAGAAAACTTTCTGACAGATTTAGTGGTGGAGTATAGAGAGTGGCAAGACCAGGGGAGTGACTCATCCTGTCTGTGGGGAGATAGTGAAGTGGCTGGGAATGGCAGAAAAATGTGGTCTAATTGGGACAGGTAAGGTTGGGATTATCAAAATGTTTCAGTTGCCACAAGAGGATGAAGTGCAGACAGGTGGGACTGGGGATAACATAGAAGGCAATAGACCGGAGTGAGAGCTGGGCAGTATTAAATAGGCCACGTATGAAAGGAACAGGGTCTGCATTAAGGAAGGATGTAGATACAGAGGAGTGGGGCCTTTGGGAACTCTCTAGTTATTTGTTTCTCACAGTATGGCCTGTGAAGCATCTTGGGAGAATGTTAAAAATAGAAGCTCTCACACTTCCCTTCATCCTCTGGTGCTTTCTATGTCTGTACATCAGCAAGACCCTGGATGATTGTAGGGACACTGAGTCATGGGAAGGAGTAAAAGCAGATGGTAGGAGTTGATGAGCACTTGGTTATGAAGGAAGTGGTCCTTTAAATCCTTCCCAAGAGTTCACTCCTTGGGAAGTAAGGAGGGTTATATTCCGTAAATATTTTTTTTCTTCTACCTTGATATTAATTTATATTTAGCATTGTAAACGAGGGGCAGACTTTTGATTTCTCCTTGAGCCTTTTGGGGTGACAGCTCTGGAGTGTTCCCAGATATATCTTCAGTCATCAGAGCAAGTTTCACGGCTTTATTGCCAAAGCCAAAGCTGAGTGTTTATGGCTGAGTGATAAATCCCTAGAACATGGATTTCTTACTGGAAGTGCTGACTCAATCTTAACTTTCACACTGCAAATGGTGCCACAATAAAATGTATATATCAAAGTTGTGGTGACTATAAAGGTCTTTTAAAATCGAGTTGACATTGCAGTATGTTTCCTTGAGATAAGGTGAGGATTTACGTTCATAAATAGAATTGTGAAGCCTGAGGAGCATAATTGGTGATTTGGGGTGTTGAGACTTGGGAATCTTTTGTCCTTGATCCTCAGTAAAATCTTCTTCTCCTTCTACGGGAGGCAGTCTCACTTTTCAGCTCTCAGTCTGTCCGTGTGCTCAGAGATAGAGATGTGATCTGAAGACCCCTTCAAATGCTCTCCTGCAAATGTTTTTAAAGCCAGTTCAATCCAACAAACTGTGGTGGATTTTTTGTTTTAGTTCATTTTTTTAAACTCTACTCTGTGTCAGGCACTACACTATGTGCCCAGAATACAAAACTCAACAAGAAGCTTTTTAGTTAACTCACAGTCTAGCCTTTGAGGGACTTTCAACCATTCACTATTCATGGAATGTTTACCCTGTGTCTGGACATAATGCCAGGGTGCTCAGAGGAAGCAATGGACACAAGAAACTTCTTGTTCTCAATGAACTCCCACTGAATGGAAGACAGGCAAATTAGAAACATATCATGGAATAAATACTAAAATTGAGGTATTCTTACATGATCGCATCAAGAAGTGTTTGTTTCTTCCTAAGAAAATCAAGAAGTGTGAACAGAGGGAAGATTTGCCTACTGACACCTATGGTAGTAACCCCAGCTATGGTTTTTGCCTCCCAAAGAGTTAACTATTTGTGGTCAGCAATGATGTGAAAGTCTTAAATGGAAAACTTCAGAAATAACAAAGTCATCACTTCAATTCCACATTCCTCTAAGTGCATGACAAAATTTAGTTGCTGCTTCCATGTGAATCATTCAGTTGCCCATAGCATCTGTCATGCATGTATTATACTTCCATTAGTCACTCAAGTGTTGGTCCTATCCACAGTTTTGGGTATTAGCTGTGGATTAGTGGAAGACTACTGTTATTTACTGAGAAAGTCCTTGGAGATATAAAAAATACAAGGCCTGTTGAAGGCCACTGTGGCTGGAATCGAGGCAATGTGTTTGGAAATAGCTTCAAAATTAAATGAATTACTAATGAACTGCCAGATCCCAAATCATAGAGAGAATGTGGGAGGCCTGTCTTAATGAAGGTTTATGCTAAAAATGAGAGAGCTGGGCATAATCAAGTCCATAGTAGTGGCTGGAAAGATTGATACTTGGGGCCTGATTTTAGGAGGACTCAGATAGGAAGCTGGTGAGTGGTGATGGAGACATGGAATGCAGAGAGTGACGTGGAAGGTGGCAAATGTACTACTTGTTTTCCCAGATGAGAATTCACACTGTCCTTGGCATTACAGCCATTTATTTTAGAACTTACAATTATTTCCCTGACCTACATTGTGAAAGGTATCATCACAGGGAGAGTATAAGTATCCCTGAAGCATCCTCATTGACCCAAAGCCTTGGCCACCTGCTGTAGCTGAGCAGCACAAAACACACAGATAGAAGTCAGCAGAGCATCCTGGAGAAGGACTTGGAGATATCCTTATCCCAACAGTCAATATTTACACTCCTCAAAGTGCTTGATTAAGATTGCTCCACTGGCACACAGCCCCTTGAAACACACACACTAGGTACATGTTCTGCATTGCAAAGTGCGCATTTTTAATATCGATCTCTCAAAATCCAACAGGCCTCATTGATTTCTGTGGGACCTGGAAGAAAGACTGTGATAAACCAAAGACTCTTACAGCTTCATCATCCAGAGAACATGACTTATTTTCCTCTTCCTTGAACTTTTCGTGGCTTTCTGGGAAGATAACTTATTTTTATTTCTCTCTTTATTTCTTTATTTTTGAATCAGCCTGTATTAAAGTCCTATAAATAACCCTTGAGACACATGAAACAGATTCATTTAATTTTCCTTTAGTTATCCTAAGTCGGAACAGATGTGTGTCTGTGATAGAAAAGGGGAGGGGAGGATGAATCATAGGTGTGGGGAGGGAGATGAGCCGCCTGCTGGCATCCGAGGCAGAATATCTGATTTTCGGAGGTTGGCAGACAGCGCGAGCTCATCCTTGCAGCATCAGCTTGGACCTAATGACATCTGCCACAGCTGAATCCCCAAAGAAGCTAAGATTCCAACTAGCCAGCCAAGTTCCTAGACTGATGTGTTTTTAAGCATCTTCTGTCCATGGTGCTAAACAGTTGCTTAGGTCATTTAATGATGTTTATTTTCTTACATTACTAAAAGATATGATGATGGAGCAGGTAGATGAGAATTTGACTGAACATCTGTTCCCTGCCCAGACCTTACTCAGAACGTTGGGCTGTGAGAGGCATACTGAAGATCTTCATGGCTGAGGCATCTCTTTCTAGCTCTAGAGCAGGCACACTTTGCGTTGCTGGTTAGGAACTGCTGAGTGTCACATTGCAGGGCTTGGCATCACTAGGCTGTGTGGGACATCAAGAATCCGCCAGCTGGGGGACAAGCCTTCAAGTTTAAGTGTAGGAGGGAGGGGGGAATCTTAGTGTCCAGGAGCTTCATCTTGCCTGGCATGAGACAGTATGTTGTTCAGCGGAAAGAACCATCCAGCGAGCAGAATGAGACGGCAAAATTGGTAACCACAGGCCTCCTGAGATTCCAGTAGACATGCCAGAGCCCATAAAACCCAAGAAGTCAGAGTCCAGCCACCTGCTTCTGGAGACACAATGGAGTGTCTCCTCAGAAAGGGTTAAGGAGAGCAGCCTGACAGGTGTCCAGGTAGCTGAGGTGACAGAGGTGTGGCTGTGCACCAGGTGACCAGGACTGCTGTGATCATAGAACCTGATGGCCTGCATGGGCTGTCTTTCCGCCTGTCCTGCCTGAGGCCGAGGATATCGCCTTGTGTGGTCAGGATTTTATCGGCATGGGGATAAGAGTGTGTGCTCTCAAACTGCAACATACGCAAGAGTCACTAGGGATGATTTGTTTATTTATTTTCCTTAAAAAATATTCTTTGAGAACTTCATACACGAGTACTGTATCTGCCTCTTCTTTCCCGTCTCCTTCAGTGTTCTTTCCAAAATTCATGGTATCTTCTCTTATTATTATTGTTTTACACACACACACACACACACACACACACACACACACACACGGATGCTTGCACACACTCATGCATGCACACACGCAAGCACATACATACAACTGTGCCCTCAGCTGACGACTTAGGATTGGACAGCCTATGTGGGAACTCATTCCTGGAGGAAACTAGGACATATTTGTAACATGCAGATTTGAATTTACTAGGTCTGAATTGGGGCTGCAGATTCTGAGCTTCTAACAAGCTCCTAAGAAGTCTGTAGACAAACTCTGAGATGTGAAGTAGTAGAGGAGTCCTCTGAAAGTAGATTCTCAGGGAGCAGAGCCCTGTATGGACAGGTTGGTATAAGTCACTTATCGATTGAATAATCACTGGGAAATTCCTAAATGAGACTCAGTGCATTGGGGTTTTCAGCTGCCATATCTCATCAAAACACTGCTGGTAGCCAGCATCACAAACTCCTTTGAATAAAGGCACAGAATTAGAGAAGGTGCCTTGCCTCCTTTGGCGGGGCCAAGTAGCTTGTGGAGATCATTACAGTTCAGATATCAAGATTACTGATAATCAATGCTGTGGAAGCATCAGCTGGTCAGAGCTGATGCAATAATAGTCCTTGACTTTGTTATCATGCAGCAGAGATGCTAGGCCACCAGTGAAGAACTCTGAATCTTCACAGGCCCATCTGTGAAGTGGGATTTCATGTGGGTAAAAGTACAAAAACTATGTAAAGTAATTTGCATGTAGTTTATATCCTAGAACTGTGGACTATTATGTAGGAGTCAACGAGTTCTGTAAAGGGCCAGATAATAAATAATCTGGGTTTTGAGGGTCATAAGGTCTCTGTTGCAGCTCCTGAGTTCAGCTGTTTTTATATGACTGCAGATTAGACCAGAAAGGCATGAATGGGGGTGGGTTGTTTTCCAGGGAAGTCCCATTTGTAAAAGCAGGTAAGAGATTAGGGGTGCCCCACAGGCTGTAGCCTGCTATGCTAGTGAACAGTGTTGTACTGAGACTATTACCAAGAAGACTCTGCCAGAGGTCCCAATGACCAGGGAAGAAGACAGACACATCCCATGCCATGGATGTAGCTTTAATACATCTGCAGATGGCCAACAGTTCTCAGTCTGAATGGAGAATAAGGCAAAATAATTATAGGGGAGCTTAATGCCTAGCAAGATTGGCCTCTTTGGGCATAAAGTTGTTAGGGCCAATCAACAACACTATGGCTGAAGCTTCGTATTGAGAAATATGAAGACATTTTTTTGAGTGGCTTAGCAATCACAGAATGAATCTCTTTGAGACAGAGTCACCAAGATAAATGTTACCAGTTAAAGAAAGCTGTCCATTCTCTGATATCCTCATGCCTGATAAGACTATGAAGAATCAGAAAATCAGCTCCTGAGAGAACACCTGCCTTTTTCCTGTCCACCAAGAGCAGCATGGAGAGGGAGGGCAAGGCGAGGAGAGTTCTCCATGGTTGGTGTTAAAGGAGTGGGGAGATAGACCAAAATCTCACAGTGGGATCTTCATGGCTGGCACAGGTCAATCCAGCCTGTTGGAGAATCCCTGGAGTTTTCACCTCTTTGTCCCCACCTCACTCCTTCCAGGCTCTGGCAGAATGCAGAGAGAGGTGGGTTCTAGTTATCTTTAGTTTCTCCAACATCTCCAACATCCATGTCCTCAGGACTTGGCTTATAAGAAGGAATCAGTAAATATATCAAGTGAGAGATGAACAAATGATGTGAGGACTGCCCCAGAGTATCAGGAGCAGGAAAGATGGGGCCTTGGAAACTCCTTCTAGAGAAACTAGCTGGAGTAGAGACTTTATGATGTCTGCTGATTGTGAGTGCCTCAAGTTCATTCAGGAAAGAAAATGCCAGATGGACAAAGGGGGAAAGGCTCATCCTGTTCTTGTTAACTGATTCAGGAGGGGTCTGGCATGGATAGAGGTAGTCATGCCTACAGGAATGTTCATGGCCCCTGGTGGAGCCTTGCCTGTTCT
This sequence comes from Peromyscus eremicus, assembly GCF_949786415.1. NCBI lineage: Eukaryota > Metazoa > Chordata > Mammalia > Rodentia > Cricetidae > Peromyscus > Peromyscus eremicus. The sequence continues at coordinate 78,323,655 of NC_081416.1, read as the reverse complement.
TATCTATGCCAATAGTTGTTCTCTCCGACTCATCTGTGAAGTCATCACACTCTCTTTGTCATCTCTGCATTTTCAGTGGCTGCATGCCATGTTTCTTTGGGCTCATTTCTTATTTACTTTAATCCTAAACTAAAAAGGAGAAGGCTTAGCTGCCACACTGTCCTCCAGCCCATAGGTCACACCTGCTGCCAGAGCCTCTCAAGCTCCCCTGTCCACTTACCAACCTCCTCTCTAGAATGTCAGCTCCAGCAGAGGGAGAGGCCAGGTCTGCTTTTGTTCAGTGCTGTGCCCACACATCTGGTTCATTTGAGCAGCACTGGCTGATGGTGAAGATATAATCATATAGGCCTTTGGCTGCCTCTAGACTGGTGCTGAGGCTAACTATATGGAGAAAGGCAACACTGGCATCTGGCAGGGACTGGAGAACGTGGATGGATGATGCATTTGTTTAGCCATAGTACATTGACTTCTACTATGTGGCAGTTCTGTTTCTACACCAGCAATACAAAGAGGAGTCAAAAAAACTAACCTATCCCAGGTAAGCATCACAAGGTGGAGAGAAAAAAAGACAGACACACTATGAGACAGTGGCTTGGCAGTGAATAATCTGAGATGAGAGGTCTGTTTAGGATGTTTTAGAAGAAGGTGGGGATATAGTTGCGGTAAAGTTCAATATGAAAATAAAGCACTTAGAGTCTTCTAGAAGGCAGATTCTGACTGGGCAGGTCCAGGGAATTGACCTAAGATTCCACTGTTTTGATAAATCCTAAGGCAATGCTGCTTCTGGTACCACTGGACCATGGTGGAGGCTGAATGTTTGTGTCTCCCAAAAATTCATAGGTTGAAACTGAACCTCTGAAGGAATAGCATTAAGAGGATGGAGCATTGGGGTGATTATTTCATGGTGGATCCTTATGAATGGGATTGGTACCTTGAAGGAAAGGGCCCCAGGGAGCTTGCTTGTCTCTTCCACCAGTGAGAAGGAGCCACTGCTGAAGCCGAGCTCTCACCCAGCACTGAGTAGCCCTGTCCCTTGATTTTGGCCTCTGAGAAGTACATCAGCTATTTGTAAGCCATCCAGTCAAAGGCATTTTCATAGAGCGGCTGGGGTGGGTTACAACGTCCTATGAGCCATGCTTTGAGTAGTAAATCTTTTATTTTTATGTTTTTAATTTTGACACAGTAATTCATAGGGTAGAGTGTGACATTGCAGTAACATGCACACAATACATCAGATAAGGAAAACTGGTCTATCACCCAGACATTTTCATTTCTTCATATTAGATATGTTCAAAATCCTCTCTATTGGATACTCTAAAATAATGTTACTTTTATCAATCATACATGTCCACTGTGCCATCAAATTCTAAGAGTCCTTCCTCCCATCCAACAGCATCCCTATGTCCTCTAAATATTCTCTTTCCATTATTCTTCCCTCACACCCTCCTTAGGCTGATAGCCACTATTTTCTTCTCAGACTCTTTTGATTGATTTCTGCTCTTTTTATATAATTGCATGTGAGTGTGTGTATAAATGTTCCAGTGTGTGCAGGTGTGTCTTCGTGTGTATGCGTGTTGTCTTAGTTTGGGTGTCTGTGAAGAGACACCATGACTATGGTAACTCTTATAAAGAAACCATTTAATTGAGGGGGCTTGCTTACACTTTCAGAAGTTCAGTCACTGGCAGTGTGCAGGCAGAGGTGGTGCTGGAGCTGAGACTGCTACATCTTGAGGCAACAGGAAATCAACAGACACACTGGGTGGTATCCTGAGTACACGAAACCTCAAAGCCCGCCCCCACAGTGGCACACTTCCTCCACCAAGGCCATACTCATTCTAACAAAGCTACACCTAATAGTGTCACTCCCCATGAGATTATGGGATTATGGGGGGGCAATTACATTCAAACTACCACACATGTGCATATAGATGTCAGAGGTTGATGCTGGGTGTCTTCCTTTTTTCCTCTCTTGAGACAGAATTTCTCACTGAGCCTGGAGCTCACCTCATCTGTCAAAACTAGCTGGCCAGTAAGCTCCAAGGATCTGCCTGTCTCTTCCTCCCCAGTGATGGGGTTACAGATGTGTACCACTGTGGCTGGCTCTGCATACATCTGTTGGTATTCAGACTCCGGTCCTCATGTTTGCAGAGCAAACTCTTTACAAACCGAGCCATCTCCGCAGCCCAGAGATTAACTTTTAGCTTCCATATATGTGTGAAAACATGTGTATGCCTATTTCCTTCCATTGGCATAATGTTATTCAGTCTTATCCATGTGCTTGCATATAAAGGAATTTAATCCTTTTATTGAGTGATTAAAGAGTAAATGTTTTTAAAAGGTTTATAGAAGTGACATGGATAAACCTTGGGAAATAAACTTTTACATGGTGTCTTAGTCAGTTCCTATTCCTGTGAAGAGACACCATGACCACTGCAACTCTTATAAAGGAAAATACTGACTTAGGGCTTGCTTATGGTTCAGAGGTTTAGTTGATTGTTGTGGTAGGAAACGTGTCTGCACACAGGCAGACATGGCACTGGAGAGGAGCTGAGAGTTCTATATCTGGATCCACATGCTGCAGGAGGAGAGATACTAGGCCTGGTTTGAGTTTCTGAAACCTCAAAGCACCCCAAGAGACACACTTCCTCCAACGAGGCTACACCTCCTAATCCTTGTCAAGTAGCACCACCCAACTAATGCCCAAGCATTCAAATATATGAGCCTATGGGGTGATTCCTATTCAAACCACCACACTAGGGATAAAGGAAAGGATCAAGTTATCAGGATGAAAGAAAAGAGAATATGAAGGCATGCTATGTATGTTATATGTGTGTGTCATATACGCATATGTGTCTGAGTTATGAATATATGTGTAGGTGTGGGGTGTATATAAATGAACATGAGGTATTTGTGTAGGTATGGCTGTGTGTTAATGTGCATGAGATGTGTTATGTGTGTATGAAATATATGTGTGTGTAGTGTGTGATGTGTCTGTTTGCAGGTGTAGTGTATACATGTGTGAGGGTAGTGTATATGTTGGTGTGTGACTCTATGTATTGTGTGAGGATATATATGTATGATATGTATGTGTATATGGTGTGTGTGTGTGCATTTGTGTTGTGAAATTATGTTTAATACAAACATACATATATATATACACAATGTATACATATGTTGAGTTATGTGCAGTATATATAGCTTATGTGTGCCATGTCTATAAGTGTCTCGGTATGTTCCTGGGAGGCATGTGTTGGAAGGCTTCAGGCTTCTCACTGGCTCCATAGGTCTGGTGTGATGGGCAGATGGGCAGCCAGGATTGGGCACAGGAGCTAGGGAACCATGCAGGCTGATTAGGAGAACAATCTAAAGGATTTGGTTTGAGGAAGAGCATGTTATTGACAGGTTGACAGCAGTTTGCTTTTCAAAAGATAGAGGTTCTTAAACAAAACCAGATGCCCTCCCCCTAAAGCAGGGTTTCTCAGTCGGAGCCATTAACATGTCAGTCTGTGGTGGCTGTCTATTGTTGTCCAATGCGTCATGGCATCTTACTGTAATCCCTTCACCCTGGATCCTGCATCAACACCCCTAGCCCGATCCACTGCACCCTAGAATGACTCCAGACATGGTGAACATCCTCTGGGGTAAGAAATAGCCAGTGGCTGAGAACAGCTCTTCTTCAGCTTGAAATTCTTCATTCTTTGTATTCACCTCATGGATGCCCAGGCCCTTCAAATATTCAATAGTCCGCAAGACTCCTGGAGTAGGTTCAGCTAGGAGCCTCATCGATCTGTTTGCTGCCTCTCTGAAGTGGCAGAGGAGCAGGGCCTGTCTGGAGTAGGAAACAGACACATCTGCTTAGGAATTCTGTTTTAAAATTAAGAAAACTACTTGCCTTTTCCTTCATTTCTTGGCCCCTTTCCTCCCAATGCACAAGGAGGAAAGTACAGGCATGTAATGAAAATCTCAAGTCTTCCATATCTGTGGATGTGTTCAGATTTCACACCAACAGAAATTCCCACACATGATAGTGGACCTCTAGTAATTTCCTGTCCATCATCATATCAGATCAGAAAGGCTGAGATTTACATGATCTGAGCAGATGTCTCCGAGATATTCTAGCCTTCAACACTGCTGTTACTTTTGCAGAAGAGAATACTGGGTAGGCAACGCCCCTTTGAAGATGTGAACAATAAAGCCTATACTTTTGCAATTCTTTTTGGCCCAGAATATAGTCAGAGCTGCAGGACATGCTGTGCTGAAGTAGTGTGGGCTTCAGCTTAAACGAGGCTTGGTTCCCAGAACTTGGGAGGTTGAGGCAGGAGGATCATGACTTCAAGACCAGTCCATGCTGCATAGTGAGACTAAATCAACAACAAAGGGTGACAGAGATGACACCTGTTTGAGCCTTGGTGCCATTATAAGTTAGAGAAAGTTGTTGAGTTTCTCTGAGCCTCCGTTGCATGAGCTGTTGAAAGAAACCAGTTGTGGGGAGGGTTAGGTGAAGCACCTCACCAGAAGGGCTCAGCTAGGTGACTGGCATGTAGTGATTGCTTAGGAAAGGAAATAGATCAGGATTGTCAGCTTTTCCGGCACACCTTTATAGTATTTATTACTTCCTTAGTCAGAGAGGAGGGAACCAGAAAACTATGCTCTGTGACATGCCAGACAATCCTATGGCATGTGACCCACTGACCATCACCACAGAGCTACTTAGCATATCTCTGGCACTACATAGCTCATGAACACAGAGAAGAATTTGAATCAGCATCTATCTGTCTATGAAACACATGTCCATTTGCCATTATGTTATACATGTAGCATGAGGCCACGAAGCTTCCACTGCAAGCTATCAGAGGTTTGCTTAGTGCTCCACAGCTGACTGCTTTCTTTCTTTCTTGTGCTTTGTTCTAGCCTTTGAATATTTTCTTAAAATGGCTGTCATTGTTTTCTACCCACCATTTGTTAGTCCTATGACCTTGGTGAGAATGTTTAACTTGTGCTAGCCTCCTTCTCAGCATCTCTGAGAAGATGTAAGCATTTCACCCATTACGTTAAGTGGGGCTCCCTACCCCAGTTCTGGTATATCCTTGGGTCTCAATGAGAATACATACGATCACCACTCTTCCCTAACAGACCGGATATGGATTGTGTGGGGAGGCTGAGCAGAGGTGATGCTCTCAGCCTTTTTGGACAAACTTGAGCTTCCTTCCATTGACCAACAGACCTGCTGTGTATCTACCCATCATTGCTCACTTTCCCTTTGATCTGTGCTGTAACGTGAAGTCGATATGTGAAATTATTAGGCTTTTGGGGGAGAAGATACAGTTCTGTTACCTGCAGTTGTTTCCTTTTGCTGATCAAACCTTCAAGCAATAAACCTCACCTTTATTGATAAACTTTAGATGCATTTCAAAAAATAAAACAAACAGGTAAGAAGTAGAAAGTTGTTCAGGGTGAAACATCTTTTGCCCTCCACCGTAGATGTATTGATTCACCCCAAACTACATACTTTAAGATCTCAGAACCTTATTATGATCAGGTTTTGAGATAAGGTGAGTGAGAACATTGATGATGGGCCTAGTTGTTGACATGGACTCTTATGTTGTCTTTCTGCAAACATATAACAATTCAATTTGACACACATTTGTTGCATGGGACCTCTATACAGATGTCTAATAAAATGCTGCCTCCTAATTTTATTTGATCCATCAAATAATATGTACACAAAAGACTGCATCCTATTATCTCTATGTTCTCGAAGATAAAACCGACTCCAGATATAATAAAACAGATGTCATTCACTTGGCCACTAATTTCGGTTTCACCAATGCTTACTGACTATTTGATGTGTGTTGGGTACCAGGTGTGCAACAATGAACTCCGTAGATAATGGGCATGTGGAGTTAAGGGCTACATGAGGACAAATAGCCTCATACTGTTTGGCACATGTGTATACCGAACTTGGAGGATGTGTGGAGGAATATATGCCATGAACAGTGCCAGTGGGAGCTGGCAATAGGGCTGATGGGAAGTAATATTTGATGGAAACCTAGAAAGTTAGGGAAGCTTGGTAAAGAGTGAACTAGTTGTGGGGCAGAGGGGAAGAAAGCCAGTGTGAATCAACTATAGATTGCTTTAGGATGAGAGAGGTGCAAGAAGAGGCTGGGCTAGAAGTTGCTATTCCGAAGCAACAGATGTCAGGCTGGCATTATATATGTGTGAACTAAGCCAGCTGGGCAGGTAATGGCTGCACCTATGGGCCTCCTATTATGAACTATCCTCTTGCAATAATGAGGCTGAATGGTGTTAAATTTCACCCACAGGATTATGTTTTGAGTCCTTGGTCCCCAGCTTGTGTCCTGTTTTGAAGACTGTGGAGTGTTTGTGAGGCAAAGCTTGGTTGGCAGAAACAGATAAGTTAAGTGTGCAGTCGGAGGTATAAACCACCCTGCTTTTTACCTGTGCTCTATCTCCCGTCCACACCAAGTGAACAACCTTCTGCCTCTTCTGCACCACAGACAGAACCATCCCCACTGTCAGCACTGAAATCTGCCTGAAACCTGTGAGTCAAAATAAATGGTTTCCATTGGGTGTTTTGTTGCCTTGGTGTGAAAAGTAACTGAAAAACACATTATCAGATCTTTCTGAGTTTTCCAGGAATTTTCCTTATTGTTAAAGGTCTACAGTGCATCTCAAAAGTTATCATAGGACTAAGTGGAGAGGACAGGGTGGCTTTGGGTGGGGGAAGACATAGCATTGTCTGGTTATGTTAAGTCTGCAATGCTGATTGGGCTTAAGTAGAGTAGAAGACAAAGTGCATTGTGTATTGACTGGAGAGTAGGATAACCTAAGAAGTCACTGGCAGTGGGTGAAATTTTAAGTCACAGGACTTGGTGGCATCACTTAGGAAGATACTGTCGGATGAGAAAAAGCCCAGGATTGAGCCTTGAAAAATTACAAGATGGCATCAAGAAAGGGAGGACCCAGGTTTGAAGGATGAGAATAACAAAATGATCTGGAGGATGGGTTAGGATGACTAAAGCCAAAAGAATGCCTGTGCTAAGAGAGGTGGGGTAGCCCTGTGTGCAGGGTGCTGTCAGGAGGTGGGATACATGGGGTCATGCATGTGTCCTCTGGCTTTTGGAGAACTGAGACAGAAAGAATCCATATTTGAGAAGATGCAAAGAAAGACATGGAGGCACATTGAAAGAGATATGTAAGCGAGTAATCAAGAAACGCGGGTGACTGGGGAGATGGCCCAGTCAGTAAGGTGCCTTCTGTGTAAGCCTGAGGGCCCGAGTTTGAATGTCCTGCCGATGATACTTCTGTGGGGTAAGGGACAGACAGATGGATCCCTGGGGCTCAGTGGCTGCCTCATTTGACTGAACCACTGACTCTGGAGTTAGTGAGAGACACTGGCTCAAAAACTAAGGTTGTAGTGGTGGTGGAGATATAAGAGAGATGGTTCATAGTTAAGAGCCCTTGCTGCTCTTCCAGAGGACCAGAATTCCGTTTCTTGCATCCACCTCAAGCAGCTTACAACCGCCTATGATTCCAGCACTAGGGAATTTGATGCTGTGTTCTAGTCAATGCAGGTGACACCCATACTCACACAGAAACACACATGTACATGTAAGTACAAATTTTAAAAATAGCTGAAGTGGCCAGTGATCCAGAGAAGGCACTTGATATGGACATATGGCATCTCTGTGCATGTGTGTGTGCACACCTGAACATGCCCACAGAGAAGTGAATCTACGGGACACGAGGGAGAAACCTAGTTCCACATCTCTCACCAAAGCCCCAGGATGCACAACCATAAAGAGGAGCATTAGGTCTGAGGCAGCTGGAGCACAGACAGGTGACTTTCTTTTTCTACTCTGTTATCTCTGAGTTCCCATAAAGGTCCTTGCTTTTCATGTCAATGTTGGGTGATTGATTCTTCTTGGTTTTAATCATCTTTCTTGTCTTACGCTCCTGTAAAATCTTGTTTTGACTCTTGTCATAATCTCATATGTGCTCCTTGCCTCTCCCTTGCCTCCCCTTTGCTCCCATAACACAAGACTTCCAGTCAATAGCTACTCTGGCCCCTCATGAGTTCTACTATGCTATGTTTTCCTAAAGGTAAACTAAAGCTTCCTATTTGGCTCCTGATAAGCTACACTCTTTTACGTGTACATATTTAGTGTGTATGCGTGTGTACCATGTGCATGCAGGTGCTTGCAGAGGCCAGAAGAGGGAGTCAGATCACCTGGAACTGGAGTTACAGGAGGTTGTAATCCACCCACTGAAGGCTGGGAACTGAACCCAGGTCCTCTGAAAGAGCAGCAAACACTCTTAACTGTAGATCTTTTTCTCCAGTCCCCAATACTTCATACTCTTAGTACACACACCTGTAGATCCAAAACTCCTCTCTGAAGCCCGATCTGTTTTTGCTTCATCTCATACCAAGCTTGCTTTGTTCATTCTTTATATATCCTGGGTTTCTAGCTATTCCTCAAGCACTTCAACCCTCCCAATCCCAGGAACTCCTTTACTCCTGCACTTCCCTCAGGGATTTCTTTTTTTTTCTTTTCTTTCTTTTTTTTTTTTTTTTGTGTGTGTGTATGTGTGTGTGTTTGTATATAGCTGTGTTTTTCTAGGCTGCCATCTCTAAAATTGTTTCCTTTAATCCTCTTAACACATTCCATCCAGAAAAGCTATATACAAAAAAATGAGTGAATTGAATGAGCATAGCTTATGAACATTTATGGCCAGCCATTCCAGATTCTAATAATATTGTACCCTCTACCATAATCTTTATGATTATTGCACCCATTGCTTCAAGGTCAGCTTTCTGGTAGTAAAACACTTTGTCACTCTTGTCTGTTACTTTATCCAAATACTCATACCCAGAACGATGCCCAATGCTCACAAACAGTTGTGTAGTTGATGAAGGAAGAATGAAAGTATTAACTGCATCTTTAAATTTCCAGCATTGTCTGAAGTTGAGTAAAGAGATTCAGAATCTGCACACATATATACTGAGCCAGTCACTGTATCTTGCAATTTTACACCCATTATTCTTGGAAAAAAAGGCCATCCTGGATATACTACTCACTGATGAGGAAGCTGTGATTTGAGAATTTTAATAATCTTTCCTGGCTGATCAAGAAATAAGTCACAAAGCCAGGTTTTGAATTCAGGACCAAGTTCAGTTGGTGTTAGGCTTTCACCGAGTGTGATGACTCCTCCCTCATCACCAAAGAAGGCAGAGAATGAGGAAACACAGGCAGAGCCGGAAGGCAGGAAGCAGTAGGATTCCCCCTTTCTGGGACTGGAGGAGCTTTCAAAAGTAGAAGCTTGTACAATCTGCTTTTCTTGTTACCCATTGGTAAGAGGGCTTTGTGGTACCTACTCCAGCTCCGTGAATACATGTTAACTCAGGGAATGTCAGCCTTGGTTTTTGTTTCCCTGGATCCTGCTGATGAGTTCTCTGCTAAGTGTTGACTTAAAGGCTAGGGGCAAGTCTGTGAATTCTGCTGTTCTTGCCTCCTCCACTCAAGTCTTCTGGCTTCCACTTCTCTGACAATTGGCCCTTAATAATTCAAATGATAGTGTCCCTATCAAATTCATATGTTGAATTCTAATAACCATCATGGTGGTATTTGGAAGCAGGACCATGGGCAATTTCTCATGATTAATGTTATTATTAAAGGCACCTCAGAGAGCCATCTTGTTCTTTCCACCCTGCAGCTTCACAGCAAGAAGGTTCCATCTTGGGTGAGGAAGGAAGCCCTTATGAGAGGCAGGATCTGCTGCAACCTTGATCTTGGACATCTCAGCCCCTGGAGCAGTGAACACATTTCTGTGGTTTATGATCTAAACATCAAAATGGCATTTTAATATAGACTCCCCAAACCGACCAGGGCACAGGCCATCAAAATAAGACGGAAAGTCCTCAAGAGAGGATTGTTAAGTCAACAAATATTTGTTGAGAAATTACTGTGGCCCTGGATGTTTCATGCCTGAGTACCTCTGTCCTTGAAAGGATGGCAGCTGTTAACTAGGGTCCTTGCTGTAGTACTTTCTGGGGACAATATGCTGGCATCACTGGGTGCTGATTGGAAATGCAGATTCTCAGGATGCACATCTACCTATTCCAGTCTTAGAACATGATTCCCAGAAAGCTGTGCTTTCAAAAGCTTTTCAGATGTTTCTGTCCATGGGGCAGTGGTGGTGGGGGTAGGCCTAGAGCTTTGCACATTATGGAGTTACTCCCCAACCACTCTGCTCACAAGCGTTTAGCAATCAGTTCATATACCACTCACAGATGAAGAAGCTGGAATGGAGAGGATTTTAACAGTCTTTTCTGGGTGATCAGGAAATAAGTCACAAAGCCAAGTTTTGAACTCAGGACCAAGTTGAGTTGATGTTAGGCCTTTACTGACCATGATGACTCATCCCCTCATCACATATGAAAAATGTCTGTGCCTTACCCTGGTCTACTCATCTATAGCAGATGCATAGGGCCACTGGACAGTTTTCCTTTGCAGGGCCTGTGAGAGTGCCAGGCATCTGAAACCTAATTTAAATTTCTGTGATAAAACTATAATTGCTTGATGAATAGAGCATCTTTTAAAACTGACTTTACCACATAAAGTTTAGCAATCTTGTTTTCATTCCTCTTTCTTCCTATGTTTTTAACCAGTACTGCACAAACCCATATGCTGAGAGAAATTCAAATAAGACATTCTGGGAAGCTTTTGCACATCCCAGGTTTTTCTTCACTGGAGGTAGCAGGGTTCCTTGTGGACACTTTTACTTGGGAGGAAAAGCTGGTGTTAATTAGAGAATGTGTACAATACTTGAGGCTGTATCCTATCTTCTTATTAACCAAGGTCAATAAAAACTTTCAGCCAAGCTTGCCTGGCTCTTCTGTTTTTGTATGTCCACACTGGAAAGCCCAGGACATGGCCTGTCACATTTTTTCAAAGGATGACTAAACAGGGACTGCTCAAGGGGATTCTGTTGTGCTCAACTTAAGGCTTCTCTCACAGAGGAAAGAATGTTGGCAGACCTATGGTGAACATATTTCTAAAACTGTTTTAGGTTTTTTGTGTGTTTGTTTTCTGGAGAGGCTTCAAGATGTTGTTGTTATCTGAAACTTCTGGCTTTACATTATTTTCAAAAAACAATTAGAATAGTCTCCGAGCCTCAGATTCAGGAAACACAAGTTCCTTGCAGGCAGTGATTCTCTCTCTGCTGCTACAGAAGGGCCAGTTGTGCAGTTCTAGCTTCCAATCCCATTCATGAATTGATTGATTGATTTGTTTGTTCAATAAGTAAATATTTATTGAGCTGTGCTGGAGGCATGGAGGACATTCTAGGTAAACTGTCACATCCATCATGGCTAAGTGGATTCCATTGGCCTTTTTCTGGGAATGTGACCTGGACACTCTCTTTGAAGTAGCTGATGCCTACCAGTGGCTTCAACTCTGAACAGGATGGCTTGCAAAGTGCCTTATTAATGGTCTCCTTTGAGCTCCAGACACTAATATCCAAGAGCTCACTTGAAATCTCTACTGTGATGTTTCAAATCTACATTGGTTTCCCTGTACCTAAAAACTGAAGCCATAATCTTTCCCATATCCTCTAGTTTTCTTCTGGTACTAATGATTTTGCTTAAAGGATGTGACCACAAAATCCCAGCACCAGCTATGAGAAGCCTTCTTTTTTGTTGGCCAGGACAGTCCAAGAGATTCCCCAAACATACAGCCTATTACTCTTGCCTTAGGTTACCTTCCCTAGAGGTAAGTCCCTATTGCACTTGAGAAGCATTGCCTGGAAACCACTGATATAGAAATGACCTGAACACCTGCCCCCTGAAGACTGTTTTTTATGGTACCATAAGGCACCATGTGAGCTCCCAAAAGAGAGAGGCAATTAACAACCCTATCCAGCTATGATGCACGTGAACCACATCAATAATCAGTGCAGCATGAAAACCCTACAGGTGCAGCACTGGTATGCACACCTTGGTGGTAACCAACAGCTCTCTGATTGGGCTTAAGAACCACTCAGAAAGAGGAAGACCATGGTTGGTACGAGAAACCTAGCTTACTACTCAGTGCTAGTGAACTGATGGTTATTTGAGGGGAATCTACAACCACTAATTACTAAACCAGTGCAATCTCTAACAACAGTCTAAACATTTGTCCTTCTACCCACAGGTAAGTGTAATCCTCACCCCTCATCAAAGAAACTTCTCTTTGCAGCAGATGGAAACCACCACCACCAAAACCACAACCAATCAAAATGCGGTTATGGAGTGTAGTCTCAATGGATACATCTAGAAAAGACTCCCATACCAAGGGCACAGGGAACATTGCAAAAGATGGGGCAGAGAGACGTTAAGAGCCAGAAGATCAGGGGATCTGTCAGAAGTTATGCCCATAAAGTCTCATAAGCATTATTGCCCATTTATGAGTTGAACAGGGATGACACCAATGAATGTGCCAAAATGGATAGAGAAGAGTTCATAAGGCCTCGGCCCTGCATACTGAATTACAGGCAACTGAGGAAAGCTGTGAGTAGGAGAGGTTGCCTTCCCCAGCGGGGAGCACACTAACTGGTTGTCCAGTGCTAAATGACCAGCCAAGAGTAATATATAGAAGTAATATTATATGGACTCAGCAGGTTATATTTTAGAATATATGTATATACATATACGCATGCAATAACAACTAGTGAAGAAAGAGGCCATGAATTTGAAGGCTAGCAGCAAGGGGCATATAGAAAGGTTTAGAGGGAGGAAAGAGAAGGGATAAATGTTGTAATTAGATTATAATCTCTAAAATAAAGAAAAACAACATGACCAATCATCCAGTTGTTCATTACAAAATCTGAGTCAACTTTGAACTATCTGCTTATTTATTCTTACAACCAACCCGTGACCATGTCCTACTTAATCTCCTGAATATCTTTCAGATTTATCAGCTTCTCTACATACCTAATGATGCCAGTGCAGCTAAAGATGCTCTCTTCTCTAACTTTCAAGGCAGCAACAGCTTTCCAAGTGCCTCTGATATCCAACAAGGTTGTTCTCTATTCCACATCCAGGGGGACTGATGTCACACCTCTGTTAAAAATTTTGTCAAGTACTTTCAATTGCACTTGGAATTAGTAATAATTAGTATCACTTGCTAACAGTACCTGCTACTTATTTTGTACCAGGCACTACTGTTCTAAGCATTTTGCCTGTTTTACCCATTCTTACATATTAATCATTAAAGCAAGACATATCTTTACAACATCTTTACTTCATAGAAAGTCTTTTGTGTCTGATTCCTACCTTCTTTTCCTGATCTATCTCTGTATTTCAGATTTCTATGCTACACACTTCCCATCTATTACAAAATGAATCACCCCTGGGGCTGGAGGGATGGCTGAGTGTTAAGAGTGCCTACTGCTCTTGCTGAGAACCCAGGTTCAGTTCCTAGCACCTACATAACTACTTACAACTGCCTGAAACTACAGTTGCAGGGGATCTGCTTCCCTCTTCCAGCCTCTGGGTGCTGCATACACATGGTGCATATAAATGCATTCAGGCACACAAACATACACATAAACAAAAAGTAAATCTTTAAAAATAAAGCCTCTTAAGTTGAACTTGAAGTAGACTTGCTTTGGAAACAGCCATCTGAGTTCTGTCTGGTTGTATGGACTGATCACACAGTTATTGTCTGCCATCTTGGATGATGAACATCCTAGTCCAGTGGGAGAGCAGGGGCTAATGTCAATTTTTCATTATGATTTGTAAAAGCCACTCTTGAACATGATTTAAGAACATAGCAGAATTTCTTAATTTCTGCACATGAGGCATTGTATACATCCCAGAATTAGGATAAAGTGAAAAGATGAGACTTATGTGCCAGGTAGTAGTTGAGAATGGAAGTTGGGAGTCAGTTTTTATCATTCTGTGGAACAGATGTTAGTATTTTAGAAAACATAGCTCTTATTCCTCTGTGGGTTAAGGGTCCATGACCAACCAATAATAATTAATAGTCTTCACTTCTTTTTTTTTTTTTTTTTTTTTTTTTTTTTTTTTTTTTTTTTGGTTTTTCGAGACAGGGTTTCTCTGTGTAGCTTTGCGCCTTTCCTGGAACTCACTTGGTAGCCCAGGCTGGCCTCGAACTCACAGAGATCCACCCGGCTCTGCCTCCCGAGTGCTGGGATTAAAGGCGTGCGCCACCACCGCCCGGCAATAGTCTTCACTTCTAAACTCAGGAGAACCTGTCTAATTGGCCTAGGTGAGGGCCAGGGGTCCACGCACCAGATTCCAAGACAGTGGTGTAAAACAGTGTAACCTTGTCCTACAAAGTAGAAGATAGGACAGTTGGAAGGGAAGTTGTGACCTTGCCAGAGACTCTGAGAGGCACCGCTCTCAGCCTTGGCTTTCTCATCTTTAAAGGCTCTTTGAGCACCTTGATTTCTCCTAGCTCATTCCCCGTTCCAAAGCTCGAAACTCAGTGTCACAGATTACATTGTGCTGCTCATGAAACACAAGCCAAATGCAGCCCAAACTCTAAAGATCTGGGGATTAAGCAGAAAAACCTCTTGTGTCGGTTCAGCAAAGAAGCTGCAAATCCTCTAAGTACCAGTGAAGGGGACGCTTCGACAAGGGAAGCATCAGAGAAATCAAACACTTCGCTCCGCTCTCATGTCCTATAAGGGGATTTGTGGTTTCAAACGTCAGCTCGGATGTGTCTTTTGCAAAGCCAAAGCCTGCCATGAAAGTGAGCAATAGAATGCCAAGCAACTGAGGCTGGCCACTGCTGTGGCATGGGTGATGCAGAGCTATACCTCTCCACAGCATGCCCCTGCCTCACCCCATCTCTCACCATAGCTTCCATCTTTCCCTTTTCTTGCCTCGACACTGACTTCTGATCAGATGAATTCAACCTTTTATCAGCCTTTACTCCTGTGCCAGACTCTTCCTCAGGAAATAAAATCCTGTCTCCCTGTACAATATCCACCCTGAAGGCATCAAATGATGTCCCATCTGCTAATTTTCATGAGATAGGGTTTACATGAAATATTTTCATTTATTGCAAGCATTTTTAGAAAATTGAGAGGTGCTACTATTCCCATCCAGTTTAGAGCATTTTCCCCTCCCTGGCAAGCTCTTCTGTGCTCTTTCTAATCAATCTGCATTCCCACTCTCAGCCCCAAGCAACCAGTAATCCAACTATCGATAGAGATTGCCTCTCTGTGAACTTGACACTCTCCTTGGCAGAGTACTTCTGTCCTCTAAGATCCCAATATTCTTTGTACATGTTTGTTAAGTGATCTGGTCATAGCTGTTTGTGTATTTTTCTAAGTAGAGTTTCCATAGACTGCTCTCTTACCCTGGGGCTTTAGGAGAACTGCCTGTGTACAGGCAGTAGACTAGAACAGTCTGTATAGGACTAGGCACAGACATACATTAAGTTCATTGCATGATCTGGGGCTTATATTCACATCATTTCTCTGTAGAGCAGCTTAACTAACATCTACCAAACACTGACTATGACACTTAATATTCATGTTCAACTTGGGAGGTGCAGTGGTTTGAAAGAAAATGTCTCCCAAAGGGAGTGGCATTGTTTAGAGGTATGACCTTGTTAGAGTAGGTATAGTCTTGTTGGAGGAAGTGCATCACTGTGTAGGTGGGCTTTGAGGTCTCATATATGCTTAAGCAATGCTCAGTGAGACAGACCTCTTCCTGTTGCCTGCCAATCAAAATGTAGGACTCTCAGCTTCTTTTCTAGCTTCATGTCTGCCTGCATGTCACCATGTTTCACCATGATGGTAATGGACTAAACGTCTAAAAATGTAAGCCACCTCAAGTAAATGATTTTCCTTTGTAAGAGTTGCCATGGTCATGGTGTCTCTTTACAGCAATAGAAACCCTAAATAAGACCATCGGATTAAGATTGTTACCTAGGTTACAAGAAGGGTGCCTCAGGGTGGGTCTTTTTTGAGAGCTTTCGGGTATGATTACATCATGACTGTTCTGACTTAATGAAGGGTTTTAAACATTGAATGATTCAGAATCTAAACAGACTATTGAGCAGTGATGGAGCTGTGAACAGTGGGACTTGGTTGGAAGAAAAGTCACTGGGGATGTGTCTTTGGAGGCTGTTTCCCCATCTGGGCATGGTCCCTTCTTATGGTAGCTTTGCTCTGCTTCCTGTCTGGATGTTACTCCACTACTTCTTTCTTGCCATGCTGAACCAAACCTCTGAAATGATGAGAAAAATGCATCTTTCCTTCATGGTTTGTCCATACCAGTTTTTGTGGTTACTGTTTTTTTACAGTGTGGGCAAAAGGAACAAAGTAACTCTTCTGGCTTGTCTTCCATTGTTAATATTCAATCCAGAATCCCACAATTGTTGTTTAATTTCCACATGTGTGGCAAGTGTAGGTGATTATCAGGCTTAGGATGAGAGATTAATAATGATCAGGTGGAAAATGGCAGACTCTGGTCTCAAACCCGGTCTTTGTAGCTTAGAAATCCATTGTTTAAACTGAAAATGTCAGTGATATTCATATGCTTAAGTATGTCTACAAGAGCCAAGTGTGATGGTTTTCCTGTAATCATGACAGGTATACACACTTCAGGAGTCATTTTTCTTTTTGATCAGTGAGCACCCCGTTTGCTTTAGGGGCACTTGGAAGAGTTGTCAAATACTGTAAAGTCTTTGGCTAATTTAGTATGAGGTTATTTGATTTTCTTGATCAGCAAAATCACCCACCTGATTTCTTCCCTATTCATTGCTTGCAGGCAATAGCCTACTGGGATGTGATGTTATAATAACTAACTTATCATTTGTAAATCATTTTTGTGGGGTAAGGTCTCTTGAGAGCTTCATAGAAAAACTGGACTAGATTATTTTCATTGTTGAAAGACTCATACTCGATACTTTGGGGATATTCAAAGTAAAGGAAGAAGAAGGTGACCTCATGAGCTTTTGAAAGTTACTTTCCCCTACCCTCTATACACTTGGCCATAAAAAGACCCCAGCTATCTTAAGACACAGTTCAAATGACATTTCTGACTCTTCAGGATAGATACACTTCAGACTTTGCCTACTCTATTCCCAATAATAGAGAATTCTCACAAAAGCATAGATCATATCAAGAAGCCAGATTGCCTGTATGATGGCAATTGATGGATAGACATGAACTGGGCCATGTGTAAGGCAGTAGAGAGGCATGGGGACTATGATACAATGAAGAAAATAGCCCTCCTATTCAGGAAACTGATTTCTTGGCCCCAGCTCACTGTTTTCTTTTTTCCTAAGATATTCTGATATTTCAAAATAAGTTGGAGATTCATTGTAAATCATCTGTTGCCTTTATATTCCACCTACCAATTCAGTAAGTGAGTATTGATTATCTTTGTGTAAGTGCTGATGTGGTTGTGAATGGAAAAGACAAGACCCTTGCTCAACCCATCAGTTAGAAACACAGAACAAATAGAGAGTATGGGTTTACAGCCCCTGAGTTTCACTTGCAAAGCCCCATCCAGTGGGTGGGATTGCTGGACCTCCTTCTTAGCTCTCTGTCCTGGAAAGCCTGTGGATGTGTCTATTGTTACTCTCTGCTCTCCATATGGGGAGCCAGAATCTAGTTACAGTCTCAGCCATGGGCATTTGCAGGTACACACATTGCAGGACTAAGTCTGCCCACTGGTATTCATTCAGCCACTCAGAGCTTATTATGAATCTCCAGCAGCTTGTCTCCTGAGAAATAATGTGACAGCCTTATTTCACAGCCAATGCTGTGCCACCCAGTGGCCATAATCCACTAATTGTGTGTAAGCACTTTGTAAACCTACCTATTGTTGCATTCCACTCTGTCCTTGCATAGATGCTGTGTGCCCATTTAGTCAAGGGGTCCACTTTTAAATAGCATAACACATACTTGATTTTGCTGTTCTTTTTAAAAAAACAAACATCAAAGAATCCATTATTGATAAAGAGATTGGTTATAACAATAAAATATAGAAAAACAGGGAAGGAAGCAAGCAACAAAAACAATGTCTATTATAATGTGGTTGCAAATGAGAGCTCTCTCAATACAGCAGCTTCCTCTCCATCATGCACCACCAGGGATTCACAGGGTCCTTCTGCGTGCCTTTAGGATGTTGCCCTACATCCTAAAAAAAAAACAAACAAACAAAAAAAAAAAACAAAAAAAACCAAACAAACAAACAAACAAAAAAACAACTTGTGTATTTCTTTGCATTGATTTATATTGATTTTTTAAACATCTCCCCAAGATCTTTGGAGCAATAGCTGCCCCTTTCCCTGTTTTGTGAATGTATCTTGATCCAATGTCTCAGGGTCTGACATTTTTCTCCCTGCTCTAAGTCATCCTGACCACAAGGTCAGCTGAGTTCTGAGCACTGATCCAATGCAAGCCTTTTTATCTATAGCCCTGAAGGCATCTGAGATGGTCAAGTCAAGATAATGTAGTCAGGAAGGGATGGTGAATGGTCAGCATTCTGCCTGAGCAGGGAATTAAGACAGCTCTAATCCCAAGAAAGCCTGGGCTGAGGGTACAAGTCAAGTGCTGGGAACCAATGAGAAGAACTAGAAGGAGGCCACCCTGCCTCACAGATGAAACTGAGGCTTATGGAGGTTAAAAGTTATCTTCAAAACCATGCAGAAGGAGCCATGGGTGTGCTCTAAGTCTACTTTTCTAACCTCATTCTGTTGGTGCCCTTTCTTGGCTACTTAGCTCCCTATGAAGTCCAGAGGCAAGGCACTGGGGCCACTTTAGGGTGGACATGATTGTGAAGTGATTGGGTTCTCTGAGGGAACATGTCTCAGGTGATGTGGGCTTGACTGGATGGAAGCATTTGGAAGCTCGATATTATTACTAAAATCTAAAAGCCTTGGCAAATATGATCCTTGCAGGGCACCAGGGGAGGAGAAGGAGGGATTGTGTTTAGCTCATCCTAAAGGGAAATGCCAAGAGTATTCCTGCTGGTCGAATTTGCAAAGCCTTATCTAGAGAATGGCAGCAGTTCTGGACAAGGCCAGTGTGGAAGGGAAAGGTCTCTTTTAATAGAACGTGCCAGGCCAGACACACATTTCCTGCCTTTCCTATGTTGAGCCTTTCCTACAGAAATACTGGAGACCCCTATGCTATTGACAAGTTCTATTTGAGAAATACTGTTCTTTTTTTTTTTTTTTTCAAAATGTTAGGGACTCTTATTTGTGAGTGACAGGAAGACATTCAAGCTGACTCTGATAACAGAGCACTCAATTAACTCAAAAAATTCAAAGTGGGTAATGAAGGCTTCAGGTATGACTGGATCCAGTGTAAATCAGTGTGAGTGACAGATAGGAGGTAAATATAAACTTCTCTTTTTTCCATCTCCTGGAGAGTCCTGAGCACTAGCAATTCAGGCTTTTCCCAGAGAAAGAAAAATTCCCAGCATTGGAATTGTAGTACTGGCATCCCCTGGGTCTCAGCAGCATGAGACACACGGGTGGATCTTGTCACTTTTGTTCTGTGCCCATCCTGAGTGGGCTGATGACTGTACTCTGGTCCTTTTCACTCCAGAACCTCAGCCAACAGGGAAGCCACTTTCTCAAATGTTGGTGTTTATGATGGATTAAATATGAAATGCCCCCACAAGCTCACATTTTAATTGCTTGGTTCCAACTTGGTAACACTTATTTTTAGAGGTGGTGGAACTCTAGGAGGTACGGCGGGCGTAGCTAGCAGAAGTGGGGTGGGTCCATGAGTGAGGTATGCACATTATCCTTGCCCACTTTCTTTTTTCACTAATTCTCTGCTTTCAGTCTGCCATGAGTGGAACAGCTCTTCACTGCCTTGTGCTCCCAGTGCCATGATGTCCTCGTAGGTGCGTGGGGACAACTCACCAAGGAGAAACCCTCTCAGACCACGAGCTTCAATTATGTATATCACATATTCTGTCAGTGACAGAAAGAAAGCCCAAGAAGTTTGTAGCACTTGAAAAGCTAAGCCCTGAATATTGCTGAGTTTGAGGACTATAGAAAGTAACAGCTTGCCTGAAAAGAACAAAACCACACACACACAAAAAAAAAAAAAGAGAGAAAATGATCCAGAGCAAGAGAATACGAGAGTGCCAGCAGAAAGCTACAGCAAGAGTAACATAGCTTAAGAGAGTGAGAGCCAGAGAGAGAGACAGAGAGAGAGAGGAGAGAGACAGAGAGAGAGAGAGAGAGAGAGAGAGACAGACAGACAGACAGACAGACAGACAGAGATATTTGTGAGTTGTGTTTAGCCCCTGAAGGCTTGTTCTAGGGTTGACATTTTGCCTATTTGATCATCATCCTTACTTCATGTGTGAAACTGAGTGACAGGCCACATGAAAAAATAGAAGACTGTGAGCTTCTCAATAGAACTAGAGACCATTCTAGCAAAGATTTCAAACGAAACAACCCTACAAGTCTTCAGTTCCTTCACTGGAATTGCTTGCAGGGCTGAGGGTCAGCCTTGAGCAAAATGCCTATCCCGTTCTAGGCTAGGGCTACAGGCAGGGACTCCCGTCTTCTGTCTCCCGCCCCCCCTGCCCCCCCCCCCCCGCCTCCATGCTCCCACTTGTCACTGTTGCGTCCTCCTCCACCAGCCATGAGGGCCTTGCAGTGTTTGCATCTCTGCCCTCCAGAAAACAGTACACAGATGCTGCTCCTCTCCCCGAGGCCCTGGCTTCTCTACATGCAGGTAATACATTTTTATTTCCTTTCAGGAAGAAGGCCTAAAAATAGATAAAGTGCGGGGTACAAACGATAACCATTCGATGTATTGACCGAGCCACGAGTTTATCTTGGTGAAATTCAGATTCGCTCTTTATTCCCGAAAGCAGAAGCACCTTGGATGGGCAGTTACAGAGGCATTACCAGGGCCATTTGGCAATAAAATGTGACTGGCTTCATTATGGAGGATGGAGACAAGAAATAGCTGATCTTAAATCACAGAGTGGCTGGCTGGGATGCATTTGGCACTGGCTTATGCAGATAGATTCTGTTTGGTGGGAAACGATTCTGGGAAGGGGAGTCTCTTATTAAAATGCAGAATTATTTTTACACCCTTTTGTTTAGCTTAAGTGCTCCAAGGTAATTTATGTGTAGCATGAAGCAAGCCATATGGCTCCAGCCGGGGGTGCCAACACCCCCAGATGCTGAGGTGCATCTGAGATTTTCCAGCTCTTCCAGGTAACCTGGTAGAGGCTGCCTCTCCTTCCAAAGTTCACATTTTGAAGAAATAGTTCCTTTTGGAGGGCCCTGGGACCCTAAGGTTTCATTTCCCCACAGTGGAGGTATTCTAAAGGAAAGGGGGCAAATCTGTATTGACAGCTCATCTCCTTCTTTCTACTCTCCGCTCCCAGAGACCTACTTTGCCTGGGTCCTGCAAATAGTTTTACAATTTGTCATTCTTTGCTTGCTCTACCACTTTTAGACTATGGTGGCTGTCGATGTTGGCACCTGCTTCTTGACAAGTACAGTTGAGTCCTTCCCACTCTGCAACTCAGCCACCTGACAGCATCCTCATGTGGGCTGTTCTTCCCTGGAGGGAATGACTGAGATCTGAGGGACACTAATGCCCCCAAACAGTGCTCATTCTATCAGTCCATCACTGTGCTTTGCCTTATGTAAGGTCCACTCTATTGTAGAAAGTTCTCTAGAGATGCTTGCTGTCGCTGTCCCATTTTACAGCAGAAGCTGCCAAGGCCTCATTAGGTGAAGAGTCTTGTTCAAGGGGGAAGGATCAAACTCCCCTTAGGCTGAGTAATGTCTGGAGTCCAAACCCAAGCTTCAAACAGCATTCTAGAAAAGAATGGTGAGATTTAGGAATTTGCTCCAAAATGGGAGGAAGGAGCAGATCAAAGACAACACCATAGATTTCCCCCCACACTTTTCTTCCTTTCCTCGTGGTCACTGTGACAGGTAACCATAGCTACCTGTTTATGGAAGCCGACATCTGCTTTCCAGTTCCACATCTCATGTTTTCTGGAGAGGCTTGGGATGACTCACATCTAGCAGCTTCAGCTTGGAGATCTGTTTCCTGCTGCAAGCCACTCTCACTCCCTGCTGCTGTCTGCTTCTGCACTCAGACACCCAGCTCTCAGGCAATCTCATTAAACTGGGTTTAATTACTGATGTGGAGGCGAAGAGAGAGACTTCTGTCGGGCCTCTTCACCACAACCATTATTGATTGGCTGCAGAGAACTTTCTATTAGACAGCGGATTAGAAAAGGTTAGTTTCCCTAATTCTCAAACACTCTTCCTGGTGATAATTGGTTCCCAGATGAAACATCACCCCAAAGAGAAGTGCCTCGTGTTGACTTTTCCCCTTCAGTTACATTTGAAGTGAGATTTATTATAGACAAAGAAAATCTGTATTTCCATAGTTTCTCCAAGCAGAAAGCAAGATTCAGATGTCATGGTGAAGGTTGATCTTTCTGTATGAACTTTATGTCAGTTGTCACAATGCTCTTTGCAGATTTATCTGCTTGTATCCTTTGTCCACACCCAGGAGCATCAACCTGATTTTCTCAGGGCCAGTGTTAGTCTTCAGAGCTTTTCTAGAGAGGCTCAGGTGATTCCTGAGATGCCTGTTGACCTTGAGGATCTTTGTTGATTTTTGAGTCTCAGGTGGATGTGTTTCCTACTTACTTCTTGATATTTAATTCCTGTTTGATTCATTAGCCCTCTGCCCTATGGATATTGTAAGACACTCTTGGATTGATAGTAGGTAGCCAGGCTATTATGTGTAGTCTGGAAGCCATTTCCTAACAGAAACAGTTAATGGAACTGAGGTTGTTTATTTGGGAGTAGATAGAAAGCAGGATCTTCAAAACACCAAGGTAGATCCAGGCATGATGGTGCATACTTACAATTCCATCACATGGGAGGGGAGAGCAGACAGACCTTGAGGTTAGGGCTGGCTTGGGTTACATAGTCAGACCTTGTTACAAAACAAAATCATAGAAGTGCCAGCATGAGAAACAAGTGGGTAATAATGGTCTAGCCTGGCCTGATTCCAGAAAATGGAATCAGGTCCAAGAAACAAAGAAGGGATGTCGAGGAGTTGATACTAGTCACTGTGAAAGAACTCTAAGGATCAACTGTTATTGAAGAGAAAGTCTTTGGTGGTATTTTGGTTGTTGTGACACTGGTAGTGTTCTTGGTTGGGCAATTTGCCTTCTACTGGCACCTTGTTGGAACACGTATGTAGCAGCCTGGAATCTGTGTAACTTCTAAGCTCTTGACAATGGTGTTGACTTATCAGAGAAGTGTCGAGAATGGAGTTAATGAGTCCCAGAGCTTATGTGGGCTGGGTGTGGACAGTGGTGAGCATCCCTCCATACTGACTCTCAGTCATTTGGTTTAATTTTGGAACCATGGATGCAATGTCACAGAGTTGGGATATTTTTAATATAAATTTGAGTTTTTGGAGAAGTAGTGGGTTCACAGCAAAGTGGAAGATACCAAAGTATCCCACCTACCCTCTGTCTCAACACTGCTCTCTGTAGAAAATGCCTTACCAGCAAGCTGTCACAGTTTAGGGGCCACACTTGCTGTTGTACATTCTGTGGGTTTGGACACATGCTATCCATCATACTGTCACATAGGATACTCTTGATGTCTACTCTTGGTTGTCCTCTTATGCATCAGCTTTCTCTCCTCCCCACAACCTTAGCACCCACTGAGTTTCTCAGTCTCTATAGTTTCATCCTTTGCAGAAGGACACCCATGTGGACCATTCAGTGTGACCCCGGCAGCCTGGTCACACTCATGTGCTGGTTTCTTTTACTCCATCATATGGTTTAAGTTTCCTCCATGTCATCTCATGATGCTATAGCACTTTTAGCACATGTATACTGTAGTTTCTTTAACCATTCCGTGCACAGAAGGACTGATTTAATTTTTTCCCAGTTTATGAGTAAAGCTGCTATAATGTTTATTTGTTTTAAGAATATTCAAGAGTTTTCAAAAGCCAACAATTGAAACTTTTAGGGTAGGGCTTTTCTTCCAAAAAAGGTTAACTTAAAAAATCTACAAGACCATTAAAGAATATTAGGATCCCAGAATCATCTTCAGAATCACGCTATGGGTAGGAGAGTGATATGTTTAGTTGATGATAATAACAATATATAGGTTTGTAGCTGAGATGGACAGTTTTTTGTCTTTATTGAGAGACCTCCACTCATTATCCCTTGGGTTTTGTGTTCAGCAATGTCCTACTAAAAACTGCTTGCTTTTTCATTTTCTTTTGAAAACTAGGGCTACAGGCATAAACCACCATCTTCAACTCATTTATTTATTTGTACCTTTGTTTTTCTGAGATAGAATGAGCCTTGCTGTGTATCCTCACAGTTTTTATGTAGCCCAGGCTAGCCTCAAATTCTTTCTACCTCAGCCTCTCAAATGCTAAGATTACAGGTGTACACCACCGCGTTCAGCTTTAATATTTTAACCAGTAATTTTATGAGGACCTAGAAGGTCTGCTAGTTAGGTAAGCAGAATACACTAGGCTGGGATGGAAGGTATTCAAAAAGCATGATGAAATCACAACTTAAAACTATCTTACCAAACTTGAAATTTAAAGCGACACAACTGAATTAAAAAATTGTAGTGAAGTATAAATCATAATCTTGCCACCAACTCAGCATGTGTTTATGGAAAATATGGACAGTATGGTCCTTATAAGTTTGTTTGACCACAAGATAAATGTGGCCAGATGATGTAACTGGAGATAAGATGAAGCAAACGTTGATGCTGGTCATCTGCTCATGAGTCCCTCCCCTCTTGTGTAGTAGGAGCATGTTCAATGCAGAGAATAAAGAGGTTGACAATCCTGGATCATGGTCTGGCTGCACCTTGAGGAACTCTCAGCAACAGACTGGACTATGCTATAGGCCAGTGGACTAAATCCCACAGAAGGCATCTCTGCAGAGATAGGGAATGGCAGCAAATGGCTGAGCTTCTTTCTGGGCCTAACATAATCTCATAGCATCAGTGAAATTGAGATTTTAGAGGAAGAATAGGGGGTGTTAAAGTAAAAATTAGAAAGTTTATCTGTAGCGTTAGTGCTGGTGTTTGGTGCTAACCAGTGTTGTCTTTGGGATTCTGGAGGCCATGTGCAT